>NW_026781547.1:5000-90000 GCF_030144855.1 Hypanus sabinus | reverse complement strand
CAGCTTAGGCTCGGGGGGTGGGGGTCACGGACCCTCTACATAACGATATTAGTCTTTGGCATAAACAGAGGTTGGGAAGACCTGGTTTAGCTCAACGTTTAGCTTTTCATATCCTAACAGAGACGAGCTAGGGCATCTAAAACTTTGACAAACTTTTATAGACGTATGGTGGAGAGTGTATCGACTGGCTGTGTCACAGCCTGGTGTGGAAACGCCCAGGCACTCGAACGGAAAGCTCCAGAAAGCACTGGATACGGCCCAGTCCCTCTCGGGAGAAGCCCTCCCCACCACTGAGCACGTCTACGTGAAGCACTGTCGCAGGAAAGCAGCGTCCATTGTCAGGGACTCCCCACCACCCACGACATGCTCTCTTCTCACTGGTGCCATCAGGAAGGAGGTACAGGAGCCTCTGGACCCACACCACCAGGTTCAGGAACAGTTATCACCCGTCAACCATCAGGAAGGAGGTACAGGAGCCTCTGGACCCACACCACCAGGTTCAGGAACAGTTATCACCCCTCAACCACCAGGAAGGAGGCACAGGAGCCTCAGGTCCCACACCACCAGGTTCAGGAACAGTTATTACCCCTCAACCATCAGGAAGGAGGTACAGGAGCCACAGGTCCCACACCACCAGGTTCAGGAACAGTTATCACCCCTCAACCATCAGGAAGGAGGTACAGGAGCCTCTGGACCCACAACACCAGGTTCAGGAACAGTTATCACCCCTCAACCATCAGGAAGGAGGTACAGGAGCCTCAGGACCCACACCACCAGGTTCAGGAACAGTTATTACCTCTCAACCATCAGGAAGAAGGTACAGGAGCCTCAGGACCCACACCACCAGGTTCAGGGACAGTTATTACCCCTCAACCATCAGGAAGGAGGTACAGGAGCCTCAGGACCCACACCACCAGGTTCAGGGACAGTTATCACCCCTCAACCATCAGGAAGGAGGTACAGGAGCCTCAGGACCCACACCACCAGGTTCAGGGAGAGTTATTACCCCTCAACCATCAGGAAGGAGGTACAGGAGCCTCAGGACCCACACCACCAGGTTCAGGGACAGTTATCACCCCTCAACCATCAGGAAGGAGGTACAGGAGCCTCAGGACCCACACCACCAGGTTCAGGGACAGTTATCACCACTCAACCATCAGGAAGGAGGTACAGGAGCCTCAGGACCCCCACCACCAGGTTCAGGAACAGTTA
Source organism: Hypanus sabinus (assembly GCF_030144855.1). Taxonomy (NCBI): domain Eukaryota; kingdom Metazoa; phylum Chordata; class Chondrichthyes; order Myliobatiformes; family Dasyatidae; genus Hypanus; species Hypanus sabinus. The sequence continues at coordinate 88,788 of NW_026781547.1, read as the reverse complement.
TTACCACCTCAACCATCAGGAAGGAGGTACAGGAGCCTCAGGACCCCCACCACCAGGTTCAGGAACAGTTATTACCACCTCAACCATCAGGAAGGAGGTACAGGAGCCTCAGGACCCCCACCACCAGGTTCAGGGACAGTTATTACCCCTCAACCATCAGGAAGGAGGTACAGGAGCCTCAGGACCCCCACCACCAGGTTCAGGGACAGTTATTACCCCTCAACCATCAGGATGGAGGTACAGCAGCCTCACGACCCATACCACCAGGTTCAGGGACAGTTATTGCCCCTCAACCATCAGGAAACTACATTCAACTTCACTCCCCCCAACGCTGAACTGTTCCCACAACCTACGGACTCATTTTCAAGGACTCTTCATCTCATGTCCTCGACATTAACTGCTTATTTATTTTGCTTTTGTCCTTCTGCTGTTTGCTGCCCTCTGCACCCTGTTTGTTTGCCCTGTTGGGTACGGCCTTCCATTGGGGATAGCGCAGGTGCCTGGCAGTTACTGCGTACGCCCGTAAGGAAACGAATCTCGGAGTTGTATCCCGTGACGTATACAATATATAACCACGTAACAATTACAGCAGGGAAACAGGCCATCTCGGCCCTTCTAGTCCGTGCTGAACGCTCACTCTCACCTCGTCCCACCGACCCGCACTCAGCCCATCACCCTCCATTCCTTTCCTCTGTGTACTTTGACAAAAATTAACTTTGAACTTTGAACCAAGGGACCTGGACCCCACCCAGTAACCTGCATATGTAGCCTGGCTCAAGTCTTCGAATGCTCATGGAGATTTTTTTTTAAAATTCCGGCATCTCCCAAACTCAACCCCACCTGAGACACAACATGGCCAAAGACAGACAGAGAGGGAGGGCCTTTCGTTCCTGCCCTCAACTCCGCAGGCGGTAGAAGGCGAGGGCCTCCGTCGGTCGGGTTCGACCGTGGGTGTGGCATCCTGGCTGTCTGGTCACGCAGGCCCAGGGCAGGACGATGCGGAGAGGGAGCTGCTGCCCGCGTGGCAGGCTCCCCCTCTCCACGCAGCCGATGGAACGGCGGGGACCGATACGGTCCGGCACCGGGAGTCGCCGGTCGGCGTCGAACTCGACGTCAGACTGCCTCAGGGACTCCAGCTCCGGATTCCCCCCTCGGGGTTCGCTCCCGGAGCCTCCCCCGCGAGCGGGTACAGCGGAGGTTTGAGATCAGAGTTTTCCCTCCCCCGGACGAGCTGCCGACCGCGGCCCGACGAGCCCCGTCCGCCCGGAGCGACTGGTTTTGAGGCGCCAGTGACCCGCCTTTGCCCCCTTCTCCCGTCAGTAGAAACGGTTCCGCCGGGTTTAGTAGCTGAGCCTCACGTAAAGGCCGGGAGCTCGACTGGGTTGTCAGAGGCTGTTTGAGACACACGCCATTGGGGGCATTTAATAGGGATTGGGAGCTCGTCTCTATTGCCAACCCCTGGCTGTTACAACCTTTAAGTAACAGAGGCGTTAACTGAAATGGCAGCTTTTGATCAGCAGTGGACCTACAAAGCCCACCCCCGCAGTGCTTTTCACCTGAAAACATTTGACAATGAACCCTTTACAGCTCACTCACTCCCAGTTCAGGTGGATTAAAACCGCATCACTGCCCGGTTCGGGAATTGCACCGTCTCGGATCGCAAGACCCCTCTGCAGATAGTGAGGTCAGCTGAGAAGATCATCGGGGTCTCTCTTCCCGCCATCGCGGACATTTACACCACACGCTGCACCCGCAAAGCAAACAGCATTATGAAGGACCCCACGCACCCCTCATACAAACTCTTCTCCCTCCTGCCGTCTGGGAAAAGGCACCGAAGCATTCGGGCTCTCACGACCGGACTGTGTAACAGTTTCTTCCCCCAAGCCATCAGACTCCTCAATACCCAGAGCCTGGACTGACACCTTACTGCCCTATTGTCCTGTTTATTATTTATCGTAATGCCTGCACTGTTTTGTGCACTTTATGCAGTCCTGGGTAGGTCTGTAGTCTAGTGTAGTTTATTTTCTGTGTTGTTTTTTACGTAGTTCAGTCTAGTTTTTGTACTGAGTCATGTAACACCATGGTCCTGGAGGAACGTTGTCTCGTTTTTACTGTGCAGTGTACCAGCAGTTATGGTCGAAATGACAATAAAAGTGACTTGACTCGACTTGAACTGGGGAACAGACCAACAACGCCCAGGTTCAGCTGAGGGGAAACTCTCGCGGTCATGCCACAAACCCACAACGTCGAAGAGGAGACCGGAAGCAAATGCTACCTCGCAGAATCACGGGGGGGGGGGGGTATGCAGGCGGGCTTTTCCCACTGAGGTTGGGTGGGACGAGCACTAGAGGTCGGGGGTTAAGGGTGAAAGGTTGAAACGTTTGAGGGGGAGGGGGGGCTCCTTCGCTCAGAGGGTGGCGCGAGGTGCCGGACGCAGGTCTGAAGTCAACACTTGAGGGAAACTTGGATAGATACAGGCACCCCCCCCCCCCGCTTTGCAAACGTTCACTTGACGCCACTCCGCTTTACAAAAGACCTACTTCGGTGACCTGTCTTCACATTACAAAGAGGATTTTCGCTTTTACGGTTCTTGCTTTCGCCATTTCTGCTTCGTAGAAACACTCTACCTTTGTATGGGGTGGGGTGGGGGGGGGTGCCGGGGAGACGCCTGTACACGGATGGGAGAGGCGCGGCAGCCTCTGGTCCGGGCCAATGGGACGAAGCAGACTGATAGCTCAGTATGGACTCGATGGGCCGAAGGGGCTCTAAGGCTCTGTTACTGGGGTCAAGTTCTATCCCTCGACTCCAGCCAAGGGGTTCAAGCTTTGGAGCTGAAGCGGGCGAGGCGGCGCGGTCGCGGCCCGGCCGGGGGCCCTTACCACTGAACTGCTGCAGCAGGAGCTCCATCAGCGTGGTCAGGGGCAGGGCGCACAGGGCCAGAACGAACACCACGTTGAAGTTCAGGCAGCCGTTGAGGAAGTAAAACCACCAGGGCTCCGTCCCTGGAGGGAGAGAGAGAGAGAGAGAGACAGCCGTTAAATCAGAGCCAGGAATCCCAGACCTCGTACCATGAGAACATCAGAAATGGGAGCCGGAGTCGGCCATCCGGCCCATCGAGCCTGCCCCGCCATTCAATAAGATCACGGCTGATCTGTCCGTAAACTCAGCTCCATCTACCTGCCTTTTCCCCACAACCCTTCTATGTAAAAACCTATCTAACTGTATCTTAAATATATTTAGTGAGGAAGCCTCAACTGCTTCCCTGGGCAGAGATTTCCACAGACTCACCACCCTCTGGGAAAAACAGTTTCTCCTCATCTCCTTCGCTGATCTTCTCCCCTGAATCTTGAGGCAATATCCCCTAGTTCTAGTCTCACCTACCAGTAGAAACGACTTTCCTACTTCTATCTTATCTATCCCTTTTGAAATTTTGTATGTTTCTATAAGATCCCCTCTCATCCTTCTGAATTCCAGAGAGTAAAGTCCCAGGCGACTCGATCTCTCCTCGTAGGTTAACCCCATTCATGTCTGGAATCTACCCGGTGAACCACCTCTGCACCGCCTCCAAAGCCAGTCTATCCTTCCTCGAGCAAACACGAGGAAATCTGCAGATGATTGCTGTCATATCCTTCCTCGAGTGAAGAGGCCAGAACTGCACGCGGTACTCCAGGTGCGGTCTCACCAGTACAAAGTAACCTCCCCGCTCTTCTAGTCTCACCTACCAGAGGGAGCAAGTCAGGAATCAACCTGGTGAGCCTCCTCTGCACCGCCTCCAAAGCCAGTCTATCCTCCCTCGAGTGAGGAGACCAGAACTGCACGCGGTACTCCAGGGGCGGCCTCACCAGTACCCTGTACGGCTGCAGCATGACCTCCCTGCTCTTCAATTCAATCCCTCTAGCCATTATGGACAACATTTCCCAGGACTTTATGCAGTCCAGTGTAGGTCTGTAGTCGAGTGTAGTTTTTTTACGTAGTTCAGTCCTGGACTCCCCTACTCCTCCCCCCCCCGCCATAGGAATCTTCATCTCCACATCCACTCGAACTCAGCCCTTTAACATATTGCCTTTTCAAGGTTTAAAGTTCACAGTGAATTCACGACCGAAGTATGCGCTGTGCGCGTCACTCTGAGATTCATTTTCGTTTGGGCGTTTTCAACAAACAGAAAGAAGCACAACAGGATCGATGAAAGATCCCACACGACAGGACAGGCAAACAACCAGAGTATCAGAGACCGTGTAAATACAGAAGAAAATAATAGATAGATAGATAGATGACAAACAGATCGATATAGATAGATATAGACAGATAGATTGATAGACAAATAGATAGACATATAGATGCAGTCAGCCCTCCTTATCCATGGGGGAATTGGTTCCAGAACCTCTCAAGGACCAAAGATTGCGGATGCTCAAGTCCCTTAAGTAAATAGTTGTTATACTGTATTGTTTAGGGAATAATGACAAAAAAAAAGTCAAACGACGAGTGCTGGAGAGAGAACTTCTGGGTTTTCTCAATCCTGATCCACGATAACCCATGCACATCTCTAAATCATCTCGAGATTACTTATAATACCTAATACAATGTAAATGCTATGTAAATAGTTGTTATACTGCATTGTTTAGGGAATAATGACAAGGAAAAAAGTCAGTACATGCTCGAACAACAAGTGCTGGAAGAGCACTTCCGGGTTTTCGCGATTCGCGGTTGGTTGAATCCGCGCGTGCGGAACCCGCGGATAAGGAGGGCCGACTGTATACACATATAAGATTAAATTTCACAGCGCAGGCTGGTGATTCAGATTTGGAAAGCAGCATCTCCCCTCACCGGCCACGCGGGCCGCAGCTGGGCGTTCCGCCACCCTCCCGCTCTGGTTCCGCCAGCGCGGAGCTGGAAGGGTGGGAGGTCCCCGAATCAGGGCATGGGTTAAAAACAACGCTGCCGGCTGAGCGGCGGGGGGTGGCGGAGAGGGGTTGCAATTGCGTTTAGACATGACCGGAGCTCGGAAGAGCAGAGACTTTACCAGTACGGAATGCACCGCTCTCTGACACAGTCATCGCCGCCCACCCATGACACTGTGTGTGTGCGTGTTCAGCCGTGACTCACCCGGTCTATATTTAAACGAGTCACACACTTGCCAAAAATAGGGCATCGGGAATCAAAAAAATCCACGAAGAGCTGGTGAGCGTGACCCAGAGGTACAATCGTAACTCCGGCGGGCAAGACCTCGACTCGGAAGGAGCTGAGCTGACGTTCACACAGATGTGGTGGTGGGGGGGGTTTGCAGTAGCGTAATGCCTGACTGCGCTGGTGACCGGGGTTCAGTTCTCGCCTCTGTCCGTAAGGAGTTTGATCTGTTTACTTGCCGAAGGACGTGGCAGCTCTTCTCCCGGCAGTTGCCCCCTGCGCCTCGGGGCAGTAAGAATCGCCCGAGCCGGAGACTCGCATCCTTTCCTTTGCCTCCGGGGGTTCCCCCTCACACCAAGTTCGCGCTCTTGCCCGGGAGTCCGTCTGCTGAGTGTCTGGTTTTGTAGTCCTGGAGGCAGCAGCCGTCATCAGAGACCCCCACCACCCAGGTCACGCTCTTCTCTCGCTGCTGGCATCAGGAGGGAGGTACAGGAGCCTCTGTACGCACACCACCAGGTTCAGGGACAGTTATTACCTCTCAACCATCAGGAAGGAGGTACAGGAGCCTCAGGACCCACACCACCAGGTTCAGGAACAGTTATTACCTCTCAACCATCAGGAAGGAGGTACAGGAGCCTCAGGACCCACACCACCAGGTTCAGGGACAGTTATTACCCCTCAACCATCAGGAAGGAGGTACAGGAGTCTCAGGACCCACACCACCAGGTTCAGGGACAGTTATTACCCCTCAACCATCAGGAAGGAGGTACAGGAGCCTCAGGACCCACACCACCAGGTTCAGGAACAGTTATCACCCCTCAACCATCAAGAAGGAGGTACAGGAGTCTCAGGACCCACACCACCAGGTTCAGGGACAGTTATTACCCCTCAACCATCAGGAAGGAGGTACAGGAGCCTCAGGACCCACACCACCAGGTTCAGGAACAGTTATTACCTCTCAACCATCAGGAAGGAGGTACAGGAGCCTCAGGACCCACACCACCAGGTTCAGGAACAGTTATTACCTCTCAACCATCAGGAAGGAGGTACAGGAGCCTCAGGACCCACACCACCAGGTTCAGGGACAGTTATTACCCCTCAACCATCAGGAAGGAGGTACAGGAGTCTCAGGACCCACACCACCAGGTTCAGGAACAGTTATTACCCCTCAACCATCAGGAAGGAGGTACAGGAGCCTCAGGACCCACACCACCAGGTTCAGGAACAGTTATTACCTCTCAACCATCAGGAAGGAGGTACAGGAGCCTCAGGACCCACACCACCAGGTTCAGGGACAGTTATTACCCCTCAACCATCAGGAAGGAGGTACAGGAGTCTCAGGACCCACACCACCAGGTTCAGGGACAGTTATTACCCCTCAACCATCAGGAAGGAGGTACAGGAGCCTCAGGACCCACACCACCAGGTTCAGGGACAGTTATTACCCCTCAACCATCAGGAAGGAGGTACAGGAGCCTCAGGACCCACACCACCAGGTTCAGGGACAGTTATTACCCCTCAACCATCAGGCTCATGAAACAGAGGGGATAACTTCACTCCCCCCAGCACTGAACTGTTCCCACAACCTATGGACTCACTTTCAATGTCTCTTAATCTCATGTTCTCAATATCTAATAATAATAGTAATAAATACTTTATTGGTCCTGAGTGGGAAATTCTCTCGTTACAGCAGCAACGTTTAAAAGCAGACTTAGCAGTGTGCAGGCTTAACCAGTAATGGAGCACAGTGATAATTTACCCACGTGCAATAATGTGCAATATAATTAACCAAGTATTAAGACATACAAAATCGGAGAGATTTTCTGTCGCGACCCTCGTGACTGCGGAGCTGAGTGAGTCTGTTCGACGGCGGGGGGTTGGGGGGCTCCTCTGCCTGTCCAGCAGGTCACGGAGGTACTGTGTCAGGCTGTCCGTAATGGATAAGCGTTTGTGTGGTGACCTCGTCTCCACCACGAACCCGAAAGTTGCAGCCAAGGAGGGATGCAGACTTCCTGATGAGCTTATTTAGTCGCTTTTGCATCACCAGTGCCGATGCTGCTCCCCGCAAAGAATGTCTGTGTCTGCCTGTCTGCCTGTCTGTCTGTCTATATCCAACTGCCTATATGTCCATCTGTCTGTCTGTCCGTCTATATCCAACTATCTATATGTCCATCTGCCTGTCTGTCTGTCTATATCCAACTGCCTATATGTCCATCTGTCTGTCTGTCTGTCTATATCCAACTATCTATATGTCCGTCTGTCTGTCTGTCTGTCTATATCCAACTATCTATATGTCCGTCTGTCTATATCCAACTATCTATATGTCCGCCTGTCTATATCCAACTATCTATATGTCCGTCTGTCTGTCTGTCTGTCTATATCCAACTATCTATATGTCCGTCTGTCTATATCCAACTATCTATATGTCCGTCTGTCTGTCTGTCTGTCTGTCTATATCCAACTGCCTATATGTCCGTCTGTCTGTCTATATCCAACTATCTATATGCCTGTCTGTCTGTATCCAACTGCCTATATGTCCGTCTGTCTGTCTATATCCAACTATGTCCGTCTGTCTGTCTGTCTGTATCCAACTATCTATATGTCCGTCTGTCTGTCTATATCCAACTATCTATATGTCCGTCTGTCTGTCTATATCCAACTAACTATATGTCTGTCTGTCTATCTATCTGTCTGTCTATATCCAACTATCTATATGTCCGTCTGTCTATCTATATTTCTGTCTGTCTATCTATCTATCTGTCTATCTATATGTCTGTCTGGCTATTTATTTATATGTCTGTCTGTCTATATCTATCTATATGTCTGTCTATCTATCTATATGTCTGTCTGGCTATCTATATGTCTGTCTATCTATCTATATGTCTGTCTGGCTATCTATATGTCTGTCTATCTATCTATATGTCTGTCTGTCTATCTATCTGTCTGGCTATCTATATGTCTGTCTGTCTATCTATCTATCTAACTATCTGTCCATCTGTCTGGCTATCTATATCCAACTGCAGTTGGCCCTCCTTCTCCGCGAATTCCGCATCCATGAATTCAACCGACCGCGAATCGTGAAAACCCGGAAGTGCTCTTCAGCACTCGCTGTTCGAGCATGTACTGACTTTTTTCCTTGTCATTATTCCCTAAACAATGCAGTAGAACAACTATTTACATAGCATTTATATTGTATTGGATATTATAAGTAATCTAGAGATGATTTAGAGATGTGCATGGGCTATCGTGGATCAGGATTGAGAAAACCCAGAAGTTCTCTCTCCAGCACTCGTTGTTCGAGCACGTACAGACATTTTTTCTTGTCATTATTCCCTAAACAATGCAGTAGAACAACTATTTACATTGTATTGGGTATGATAAGTAATCTAGAGACAATTTAAAAGTACGGGCAGTCCCCGGGTTATGAACGAGTTCCGTTCCTGAGTCCATCTTTAAGTCGGATTTGAAGTCGGAACAGGTACAGCCGGTATTATTTAGCATCAGTTAGTCAAACACTTTTCTTAGTATATAGTACATGTTTTACCTTTCTATGCATATAAAACACTTAAGAGCGTATGTTTCAGCGCAGGGCTCGGGAAAGGAAGTTCCCGAGTTCGATCCAGTGACAGATCGCTCCCGAGGGGCGATCGCCACCGTGCCGGGTTGTTGTGGAGGATCAAAACCCAAAACCCAATAATTAAACCACTGCGTTGCTCAGTAATAATGGTCACTTTCATTGAGGCAGGGCCTTTCACATTCTCCATTAAAATTGTTCCAATCGTTGACCGACTGTAGCCTAACGCTTTTCCAATGACCGATGGCGTTTCCCCTCTTTCCCATCGCTTTATTACTTCCACCTTATTTTCAATCGTAATCGTGATTATTTTCGTGGACAGAAACACCACGGATTCAGAGCAGCACCGCCGGGTCCTGATGTCCACCGCTCTGAGACGGGTTAAATAAGGTCAGGGGTTCCGCCGGGTCCTAATGTCCACCGCACTGAGACAGGTTAAATAAGGTCCGGGGTTCCGCCGGGTCCTAATGTCCACCGCACTGAGACAGGTTAAATAAGGTCCGGGGTTCCGCCGGGTCCTAATGTCCACTGCACTGAGACAGGTTAAATAAGGTCTGGGGTTCCGCCGGGTCCTAATGTCCACCGCACTGAGACGGGTTGAATAAGGTCCAGGGTTCCGCCGGGTCCTAATGTCCACCGCACTGAGACAGGTTGAATAAGGTCCGGGGTTCCGCCGGGTCCTAATGTCCACCGCACTGAGACGGGTTGAATAAGGTCCGGGGTTCCGCCGGGTCCTAATGTCCACCGCACGGAGACGGGTTAAATAAGGTCTGGGGTTCCGCCGGGTCCTAATGTCCACCGCACTGAGACAGGTCGAATAAGGTCCGGGGTTCCGCCGGGTCCTAATGTCCACCGCACTGCACTGAGACAGGTCGAATAAGGTCCGGGGTTCCGCCGGGTCCTAATGTCCACCGCACTGAGACAGGTCGAATAAGGTCCGGGGTTCCGCCGGGTCCTAATGTCCACCGCACTGAGACAGGTTAAATAAGGTCCGGGGTTCCGCCGGGTCCTAATGTCCACCGCACTGAGACAGGTTAAATAAGGTCCGGGGTTCCGCCGGGTCCTAATGTCCACCGCACTGAGACAGGACGAATAAGGTCCGGGGTTCCGCCGGGTCCAAATGTCCACCGCACCGAGACAGGTTAAATAAGGTCCGGGGTTCCGCCGGGTCCTAATGTCCACAGCACTGAGACAGGTCGAATAAGGTCCGGGGTTCCGCCGGGTCCTAATGTCCACCGCACTGAGACAGGTTAAATAAGGTCCGGGGTTCCGCCGGGTCCTAATGTCCACCGCACTGAGACAGGTCGAATAAGGTCCGGGGTTCCGCCGGGTCCTAATGTCCACCGCACTGAGACAGGTTAAATAAGGTCCGGGGTTCCGCCAGGTCCTAATGTCCACCGCACCGAGACAGGTTAAATAAGGTCCGGGGTTCCGCCGGGTCCAAATGTCCACCGCACTGATACAGGTTAAATAAGGTCCGGGGTTCCGCCGGGTCCTAATGTCCACCGCACCAGGATGGATTAAATAAGGCCCGGGTTCCGCCGGGTCCTAATGTCCACCGCACTGAGACAGGTTAAATAAGGTCCGGGGTTCCGCCGGGTCCTAATGTCCACCGCACTGAGACAGGTTAAATAAGGTCCGGGGTTCCGCCGGGTCCTAATGTCCACCTCACTGAGACGGGTTAAATAAGGTCCGGGGTTCCGCCGGGTCCTAATGTCCACCGCACTGAGACAGGTTAAATAAGGTCCGGGGTTCCGCCGGGTCCTGATGTCCACCGCACTGAGACAGGTCGAATAAGGTCCGGGGTTCCGCCAGGTCCTAATGTCCACCGCACCGAGACGGGTTAAATAAGGTCTGGGGTTCCGCCGGGTCCTAATGTCCACCGCACTGAGACAGGTTAAATAAGGTCCGGGGTTCCGCCGGGTCCTAATGTCCACCGCACTGATACAGGTTAAATAAGGTCCGGGGTTCCGCCGGGTCCTGATGACCACCGCACTGAGACAGGTCGAATAAGGTCCGGGGTTCCGCCGGGTCCTAATGTCCACCGCACTGAGACAGGTCGAATAAGGTCCGGGGTTCCGCCGGGTCCTAATGTCCACCGCACTGAGACAGGTTAAATAAGGTCCGGGGTTCCGCCGGGTCCTAATGTCCACTGCACTGAGACAGGTTAAATAAGGTCTGGGGTTCCGCCGGGTCCTAATGTCCACCGCACTGAGACAGGTCGAATAAGGTCCGGGGTTCCGCCGGGTCCTAAAGTCCACCGCACCGAGACGGGTTAAATAAGGTCCGGGGTTCCGCTGGGTCCTAATGTCCACCGCACTGAGACAGGTTAAATAAGGTCCGGGGTTCCGCCGGGTCCTAATGTCCACCGCACTGAGACGGGTTAAATAAGGTCCGGGGTTCCGCCGGGTCCTAATGTCCACCGCACTGAGACAGGTTAAATAAGGTCCGGGGTTCCGCCGGGTCCTAATGTCCACACACTCAGCGATTCAGGAACAGCTTCTTCCCCTCCGCCATCAGGGAGGAGGTACAGGAGCCTGAAGACACACACTCAGCGATTCAGGAACGGCTTCTTCCCCTCCGCCATCAGGGAGGAGGTACAGGAGCCTGAAGGCACACACTCAGCGATTCAGGAACAGCTTCTTCCCCTCTGCCATCAGGGAGGAGGTACAGGAGCCTGAAGACACACACTCAGCGATTCAGGAACAGCTTCTTCCCCTCTGCCATCAGGGAGGAGGTACAGGAGCCTGAAGACACACACTCAGCGATTCAGGAACAGCTTCTTCCCCTCTGCCATCAGGGAGGAGGTACAGGAGCCTGAAGGCACACACACAGCGATTAGGGAACAGCTTCTTCCCCTCCGCCATCAGGGAGGAGGTACAGGAGCCTGAAGGCACACACTCGATGATTCAGGAACAGCTTCTTCCCCTCTGCCATTGGGGAGGAGGTACAGGAGCCTGAAGACACACACTCAGCGATTCAGGAACAGCTTCTTCTCCTCTGCCATCAGGGAGGAGGTACGGGAGCCTGAAGACACACACTCAGCGATTCAGGATCGGCTTCTTCCCCTCTGCCATCAGGGAGGAGGTACAGGAGCCTGAAGACACACACTCAGCAATTCAGGATCAGCTTTTTCCCCTCTGCCATCAGGGAGGGGGTACGGGAGCCTGAAGACACACACTCAGTGATTCAGGAAGAGCTTCTTCCCCTCTGCCATCATGGAGGAGGTACAGGAGCCTGAAGACACACTCTCAGTGATTCAGGAACAGCTTCTTCCCCTCTGCCATCAGGGAGGAGGTACAGGAGCCTGAAGACACACACTCAACGATTCAGGAACAGCTTCTTCCCCTCCGCCATCAGGGAGGAGGTACAGGAGCCTGAAGACACACACTCAGCGATTCAGGAACAGCTTCTTCCCCTCCGCCATCAGGGAGGAGGTACTGGAGCCTGAGGACACACACTCAGCGATTCAGGAACAGCTTCTTCCTCTCCGCCATCAGGGAGGAGGTACAGGAGCCTGAAGACACACACTCAGCGATTCAGGAACAGCTTCTTCCCCTCTGCCATCAGGGAGGAGGTACAGGAGCCTGAAGACACACACTCAGCGATTCAGGAACAGCTTCTTCCCCTCTGCCATCGGGGAGGAGGTACAGGAGCCTGAGACACACACTCAACGATTCAGGAACAGCTTCTTCCCCTCCGCCATCAGGGAGGAGGTACAGGAGCCTGAAGACACACACTCAGCGATTCAGGAACAGCTTCTTCCCCTCCGCCATCAGGGAGGAGGTACAGGAGCCTGAAGACACACACTCAGCGATTCAGGAACAGCTTCTTCCCCTCCGCCATCAGAGAGGAGGGTACAGGAGCCTGAAGACACACACTCAGCGATTCAGGAACAGCTTCTTCCCCTCCGCCATCAGGGAGGAGGTACAGGAGCCTGAAGGCACACACTCGATGATTCAGGAACAGCTTCTTCCCCTCTGCCATTGGGGAGGAGGTACAGGAGCCTGAAGACACACACTCAGCGATTCAGGAACAGCTTCTTCTCCTCTGCCATCAGGGAGGAGGTACGGGAGCCTGAAGACACACACTCAGCGATTCAGGATCGGCTTCTTCCCCTCTGCCATCAGGGAGGAGGTACGGGAGCCTGAAGACACACACTCAGCAATTCAGGATCAGCTTTTTCCCCTCTGCCATCAGGGAGGGGGTACGGGAGCCTGAAGACACACACTCAGTGATTCAGGAAGAGCTTCTTCCCCTCTGCCATCATGGAGGAGGTACAGGAGCCTGAAGACACACTCTCAGTGATTCAGGAACAGCTTCTTCCCCTCTGCCATCAGGGAGGAGGTACAGGAGCCTGAAGACACACACTCAACGATTCAGGAACAGCTTCTTCCCCTCCGCCATCAGGGAGGAGGTACAGGAGCCTGAAGACACACACTCAGCGATTCAGGAACAGCTTCTTCCCCTCCGCCATCAGGGAGGAGGTACTGGAGCCTGAAGACACACACTCAGCGATTCAGGAACAGCTTCTTCCTCTCCGCCATCAGGGAGGAGGTACAGGAGCCTGAAGACACACACTCAGCGATTCAGGAACAGCTTCTTCCCCTCTGCCATCAGGGAGGAGGTACAGGAGCCTGAAGACACACACTCAGCGATTCAGGAACAGCTTCTTCCCCTCTGCCATCGGGGAGGAGGTACAGGAGCCTGAGACACACACTCAACGATTCAGGAACAGCTTCTTCCCCTCCGCCATCAGGGAGGAGGTACAGGAGCCTGAAGACACACACTCAGCGATTCAGGAACAGCTTCTTCCCCTCCGCCATCAGGGAGGAGGTACAGGAGCCTGAAGACACACACTCAGCGATTCAGGAACAGCTTCTTCCCCTCCGCCATCAGAGAGGAGGGTACAGGAGCCTGAAGACACACACTCAGCGATTCAGGAACAGCTTCTTCCCCTCCGCCATCAGGGAGGAGGTACAGGAGCCTGAAGACACACACTCAGCGATTCAGGAACAGCTTCTTCCCCTCCGCCATCAGGGAGGAGGTACAGGAGCCTGAAGACACACACTCAGCGATTCAGGAACAGCTTCTTCCCCTCCGCCATCAGGGAGGAGGTACAGGAGCCTGAAGACACACACTCAGCGATTCAGGAACAGCTTCTTCCCCTCCGCCATCAGGGAGGAGGTACAGGAGCCTGAAGACACACACTCCGCGATTCAGGAACAGCTTCTTCCCCTCTGCCATCGGGGAGGAGGTACAGGAGCCTGAAGACACACACTCAGCGATTCAGGAACAGCTTCTTCCCCTCCGCCATCAGGGAGGAGGTACAGGAGCCTGAAGACACACACTCAGCGATTCAGGAACAGCTTCTTCCCCTCCGCCATCAGGGAGGAGGTACAGGAGCCTGAAGACACACACTCAGCGATTCAGGAACAGCTTCTTCCCCTCCGCCATCAGGGAGGAGGTACAGGAGCCTGAAGACACACACTCAGCGATTCAGGAACAGCTTCTTCCCCTCCGCCATCAGGGAGGAGGTACAGGAGCCTGAAGACACACACTCAGCGATTCAGGAACAGCTTCTTCCCCTCCGCCATCAGGGAGGAGGGTACAGGAGCCTGAAGACACACACTCAGCGATTCAGGAACAGCTTCTTCCCCTCCGCCATCGGGGAGGAGGTACAGGAGTCTGAAGACAAACACTCAGCGATTCAGGAACAGCTTCTTCCCCTCTGCCATCAGGGAGGAGGTACAGGAGCCTGAAGACACACACTCAGCGATTCAGGAACAGCTTCTTCCCCTCCACCATCCGATTTGTAAATGGACTTTGAACCCTTGGACTTTTTTAATATACAGTATTTCTGCTTGTTTGCATGATTTTAAATCTATTCAATATACATTTACTGTGGCTGATTTACTTATTTATTAATTACTATTATTATTATTTCTTTCTTCTATATTATGTGTTGCATTGAACTGTGGCTACTAAGTTAACAAATTTCACGTCACGTGACGGTGATAACAAACCTGTTTCGGATCCTCGTTCTAGTTCTTATACACCGCTGTCGCAGAACAGCGGATCTCACGTCAGTGATGCCAAACCCGAATCCAATTCTCCCAGGTCCCAACTCCGAAATGATATCCGCGCCAAGCTCCCCGCTTCAGGTAGGGAGAACCGTTTCCACTCCCTGCGGCAAACCCTGGCTCACAGGCCTTGCCCGGGCCACCCCCCGGCACTCGTCCACACACACACCTCCAGAGGCTCGCGGGAAACCACAGCGCCGAGTCCCACCGACCCGCGGCCTGGACCGTAAACACCCTCCCATCCGCGTTCCTATCCAAACTTGTCCTAAAACGTCGAAACCGAGCCACACCCTCCGAGTGAAGAAATTCCCTTCGAACCTTTCACCCTTAACCCTTGAACTCGTGTTGTAACCTCAGCGGAAACAGCCGGCTTGCATTTACCCTATCTGTGCCCCTCAGTCAAATCTCCCCTCCCTGACTGTCCCGTTGTACATACTATTTCTCATACTAACTGCACACTGCAGATTCAGACGGAGACGTAACGTAAAGATTTTCACTCCTCATGTTTGCGGGGAATGTAAGAAATAAAGTCGATTCAACTCTCCGACATTCTGGGGGATAAAATCCTAACCTTTTCAGCCTTTCCCTGTAACTCAGGCCCTCAAAAAGCCCCGGCAACATCCTTGTAAACTTTCCCCCGGCACTCTTTTCAACCTCGCTTACATCTCCCCTGCAGGCCGGCGAACCAAACTGCGCTCGGTTCTCCAATTTGGGCCTCTTACGCGACCTCAGCCTGACATCCCGGCTCCCGTGCTCGGCCTACGGAGGGCGGATCTGCCAGGGGCCCTCCACCCCGCCCCCCCCGAAATCCCCCAGAGGAACGCGGGAAGGTGCAGAGGGCAGGGCCACGGGAAAGCCCGGCCGCACTGAGCCAGTCCGGGTGGGCCCTGGGCTTCAGGCACAATGCAGGCCGCTGGAACCGCTGGCTCCCTCATCCGCAAACTGGGGGGGGTAGGGCGAGGGGGCAGTTTCACCCCCCCTACTCCCAACATCAGAAACACGCTGCACAGTGCCTCCATCGCGGATCCAAGGCCGCGACCCTCCCCTCCCTCCCTCATGCACATGGGCAGCTGATCCCCCGGTACGTCAGCCGAGTGCGACTGACTCATGCTGCCAAAAGTGTGCTTGTCACCGCAAATAAACCTCCAGTAATTACAGAGTTAAGGTTAGAGTTAATTGCCACCGGATTTGGAACACCAGGCAGACTATTTTGGAAACTGCACGCCCACGTTGCTGTTCACGATCGGGCACAGTGCATCAGCAAATTTAAAGTTAGACGCATTACGAGATTAGAGAAGGCGCCGGGGCTTCTTGGCACTGAACAGCGAGGTTAAAATCCTAGAAAAGGCAGGGGATTCGGCCCAGCCTGACACAGGTGAAGCCCTCACCAACCACCAAGCACATCGACACGAAACACTGCAGTATCCTGAATCAGGGACCCCACCACCCAGGTCACACTCTCTTCCCACTGCTGCCATCTGGAAGGAGGTACAGGATCCCCAGGACCCACACCACCAGGTTCAGGGACAGTCATCACCCCTCAACCATCAGGATGGAGGTACAGGAGCCTCAGGACCCACACCACCAGGTTCAGGGACAGTTATCACCCTCTCAACCATCAGGAAGGAGGTACAGGAGCCTCTGGACCCACACCACCAGGTTCAGGGACGGTTATTACCCCTCAACCATCAGGAAGGAGGTACGGGAGCCTCAGGACCCACACCATCAGTTTCAGGGACAGTTATTACCCCTCAACCATCAGGGAGGAGGTACAGGAGCCTCAGGACCCACACCATCAGGTTCAGGGACGGTTATCACCCCTCAACCATCAGGAAGGAGGTACAGGAGCCTCAGAACCCACACCACCAGGTTCAGGGACAGTTATTACCCCTCAACCATCAGGAGGGAAGTACAGGAGCCTCAGGACCCATGCCACCAGGTTCAGGAATAGTGGGGGGGCCTAGGACCAGAGGACACAGATAGAGTTGATGTGGAGACGATGTTTCCTATAGTGGGGGAGTCTAGGACCAGAGGACACAGATAGAGTGGATGTGGAGAGGATGTTTCCTATAGTGGGGGAGTCTAGGACCAGAGGACACAGACAGTGGATGTGGAGAGAATCTTTCCAATAGTGGGGGAGTCTAGGACCAGAGGACACAGATAGAGTGGATGTGGAGAGGATGTTTCCTATAGTGGGGGAGTCTAGGACCAGAGGACACAGACAGTGGATGTGGAGAGAATCTTTCCTATAGTGGGGGAGTCTAGGACCAGAGGACACAGATAGAGTGAGTGTGGAGAGGATGTTTCCAATAGTGGGGGAGTCTAGGACCAGAGGACACAGATAGAGTGAGTGTGGAGAGGATGTTTCCAATAGTGGGGGAGTCTAGGACCAGAGGACACAGATAGAGTGGATGTGGAGAGGATGTTTCCTACAGTGGGGGAGGTCTAGGACCAGAGGACACAGATAGAGTGGATGTGGAGAGGATGTTTCCTATCGTGGAGGAGTCTAGGACCAGAGGACACAGATAGAGTGGATGTGGAGAGGACGTTTCCTATAGTGGGGGAGTCTGGGACCAGAGGACACTGATAGAGTGAATGTGGAGAGGACGTTTCCTATAGTGGGGGAGTCTAGGACCAGAGGACACAGAAGGAGTGGATGTGGAGAGGATGTTTCCTATAGTGGGGGAGTCTGGGACCAGTGGGCACAGATAGAGTGGGTCTGGAGAGGGTTTCTATAGTGGGGGAGTCTAGGACCAGAGGACACTGATAGAGTGAATGTGGAGAGGACGTTTCCTATAGTGGGGGAGTCTAGGACCAGAGGACACAGATAGAGTGCATGTGGAGAGGATGTTTCCTATACTGGGGGAGTCTAGGACCAGAGGACACAGAAGGAGTGGATGTGGAGAGAATGTTTCCTATAGTGGGAGTCTCGGACCAGAGGAAACAGATAGAGTGGATGTAGAGAGGATGTTTCCTTCAGTGGGGGAGTCTAGGACCAGAGGACACAGATAGAGTGGATGTGGAGAGGATGTTTCCTTTAGTGGGGGAGTCTAGGACCAGAGGACACAGATAGAGTGGATGTGGAGAGGATGTTTCTATAGTGGGGGAGTCTAGTACCAGAGGACACCGATAGAGTGGATGTGGAGAGGATGCTTCCTATAGTGGGGAGGTCTAGGACCAGAGGACACAGATAGAGTGGATGTGGAGAGGATGTTTCCTATCGTGGAGGAGTCTAGGACCAGAGGACACAGATAGAGTGAATGTGGAGAGGACGTTTCCTATAGTGGGGGAGTCTAGGACCAGAGGGCACAGATCGAGTGGATGTGGAGAGGACGTTTCCTATAGTGGGGGAGTCTAGGACCAGAGGACACAGATAGAGTGCATGTGGAGAGGATGTTTCCTATAGTGGGGGAGTCTAGGACCAGAGGACACAGATAGAGTGGATGTGGAGAGGATGTTTCCTATAGTGGGGGAGTCTAGGACCAGTGGACACAGAAGGAGTGGATGTGGAGAGAACGTTTCCTATAGTGGGAGTCTCGGACCAGAGGAAACAGATAGAGTGGATGTAGAGAGGATGTTTCCTTTAGTGGGGGAGTCTAGGACCAGAGGACACAGATAGAGTGGGTGTGGAGAGGATGTTTCCTTTAGTGGGGGAGTCTAGGACCAGAGGACACAGATAGAGTGGATGTGGAGAGGATGTTTCTATAGTGGGGGAGTCTAGGACCAGAGGACACCGATAGAGTGGATGTGGAGAGGATGCTTCCTATAGTGGGGAGGTCTAGGACCAGAGGACACAGATAGGGTGGATGTGGAGAGGATGTTTCCTATCGTGGAGGAGTCTAGGAACAGAGGACACAGATAGAGTGAATGTGGAGCGGACGTTTCCTATAGTGGGGGAGTCTAGGACCAGAGGGCACAGATAGAGTGGGTCTGGAGAGGATGTTTCTATAGTGGGGGAGTCTAGGACCAGAGGACACCGATAGAGTGGATGTGGAGAGGATGTTTCCTATAGTGGGGACGTCTAGGACCAGAGGACAAAGATAGAGTGGATGTGGAGAGGATGTTTCCTATAGTGGAGGAGTCTAGGACCAGAGGACACAGATAGAGTGAATGTGGAGAGGTCGTTTCCTATAGTAGGGGAGTCTAGGACCAGAGGGCACAGATCGAGTGGATGTGGAGAGGACGTTTCCTATAGTGGGGGAGTCTAGGACCAGAGGACACTGATAGAGTGGATGTGGAGAGGATGTTTCCTATAGTGGGGGAGTCCAGGACCAGAGGACACAGATAGAGTGGATGTGGAGAGAATGTTTCCTATAGTGGGAGTCTCGGACCAGAGGACACAGATAGAGTTGATGTGGAGAGGATGTTTCCTATAGTGGGGGAGTCAAGGACCAGAGCACACAGATGGAGTGGATGTGGAGAGGATGTTTCCTATAGTGGGGGAGTCTAGGACCAGTGGACACAGACAGTGGGTGTGGAGAGGATGTTTCCTATAGTGGGGGAGTCTAGGACCAGAGGACACAGACAGTGGATGTGGAGAGAATCTTTCCTTTAGTGGGGGAGTCTAGGACCAGAGTACACAGATAGAGTGGATGTGGAGAGGATGTTTCTATAGTGGGGGAGTCTAGGACCAGAGGACAACGATAGAGTGGATGTGGAGAGGATGTTTCCTATAGTGGGGACGTCTAGGACCAGAGGACACAGATAGAGTGGATGTGGAGAGGATGTTTCCTATAGTGGAGGAGTCTAGGACCAGAGGACACAGATAGAGTGAATGTGGAGAGGACGTTTCCTATAGTGGGGGAGTCTAGGACCAGAGGGCACAGATCGAGCGGATGTGGAGAGGACGTTTCCTATAGTAGGGGAGTCTAGGACCAGAGGACACTGATAGAGTGGATGTGGAGAGGATGTTTCCTATAGTGGGGGAGTCTAGGACAAGAGGACACAGAAGGAGTGGATGTGGAGAGGATGTTTCCTATAGTGGGGGAGTCTAAGACCAGAGGACACAGATAGAGTGGATGTCGAGAGGATGTTTCCTATAGTGGGGGAGTCTAGGACCAGAGGGCACAGATAGAGTGGATGTGGAGAGGATGTTTCCTATAGTGGGGGAGTCTAGGACCAGAGGACAAAGGTAGAGTGGATGTGGAGAGAATGTTTCCTATAGTGGGAGGCTCAGACCAGAGGACACAGATACAGTGGATATGGAGAGGATGTTTCCTTTAGTGGGGGAGTCTAGGACCAGAGGGCACAGATCGAGTGGATGTGGAGAGGACGTTTCCTATAGTAGGGGAGTCTAGGACCAGAGGACACTGATAGAGTGGATGTAGAGAGGATGTTTCCTATAGTGGGGGAGTCTAGGACCAGAGGACACAGAAGGAGTGGATGTGGAGAGGATGTTTCCTATAGTGGGGAGGTCTAGGACCAGAGGACACAGATAGAGTGGATGTGGAGAGGATGTTTCCTATCGTGAAGGAGTCTAGGACCAGAGGAGACAGATACAGTGAATGTGGAGAGGACGTTTCCTATAGTGGGGGGGTCTAGGACCAGAGGACACCGATAGAGTGGATGTGGAGAGGATGTTTCCTATAGTGCGGACGTCTAGGACCAGAGGACACAGATAGAGTGGATGTGGAGAGGATGTTTCCTATAGTGGAGGAGTCTAGGACCAGAGGACACAGATAGAGTGGATGTGGAGAGGATGTTTCCTATAGTGGGGGAGTCTAGGACCAGAGGACACAGATAGTGGATGTGGAGAGGATGTTTCCTATAGTGGGGGAGTCTGGGACCAGAGGACACGGATAGAGTGAATGTGGAGAGGATGTTTCCTATAGTAGGGGAGTCTAGGACCAGAGGGCACAGATTGAGTGGATGTGGAGAGGACGTTTCCTATAGTGGGGGAGTCTAGGACCAGAGGGCACAGATCGAGTGGATGTGGAGAGGATGTTTCCTATAGTGGGGGAGTCTAGGACCAGAGGACACAGATAGAGTGGATGTGGAGAGGATGTTTTCTACAGTGGGGGAGTCTAGGACCAGAGGACACAGATAGAGTGGATGTGGAGAGGATGTTTCCTATAGTGGGGGAGTCTAAGACCAGAGGACACAGATAGAGTGAATGTGGAGAGGATGATTCCAATAGTGGGAGTCTCGGACCAGAGGACACAGATAGAGTGGATGTGGAGAGGACGTTTCCTATAGCGGGGTAGTCTAGGACCAGACGGCACAGATCGAGTGGATGTGGAGAGGACGTTTCCTATAGCGGGGTAGTCTAGGACCAGAGGGCACAGATCGAGTGGATGTGTAGAGGACGTTTCCTATAGTAGGGGAGTCTAGGACCAGAGGACACTGATAGAGTGGATGTGGAGAGGATGTTTCTATAGTGGGGGAGTCTAGGACCAGAGGACACCGATAGAGTGGATGTGGAGAGGATGCTTCCTATAGTGGGGAGGTCTAGGACCAGAGGACACAGATAGAGTGGATGTGGAGAGGATGTTTCCTATCGTGGAGGAGTCTAGGAACAGAGGACACAGATAGAGTGAATGTGGAGAGGACGTTTCCTATAGTGGGGGAGTCTAGGACCAGAGGGCACAGATAGAGTGGGTCTGGAGAGGATGTTTCTATAGTGGGGGAGTCTAGGACCAGAGGACACCGATAGAGTGGATGTGGAGAGGATGTTTCCTATAGTGGGGACGTCTAGGACCAGAGGACAAAGATAGAGTGGATGTGGAGAGGATGTTTCCTATAGTGGAGGAGTCTAGGACCAGAGGACACAGATAGAGTGAATGTGGAGAGGTCGTTTCCTATAGTAGGGGAGTCTAGGACCAGAGGGCACAGATCGAGTGGATGTGGAGAGGACGTTTCCTATAGTGGGGGAGTCTAGGACCAGAGGACACTGATAGAGTGGATGTGGAGAGGATGTTTCCTATAGTGGGGGAGTCCAGGACCAGAGGACACAGATAGAGTGGATGTGGAGAGAATGTTTCCTATAGTGGGGGAGTCTAGGACCAGAGGGCACAGATCGAGTGGATGTGGAGAGGACGTTTCCTATAGTAGGGGAGTCTAGGACCAGAGGACACTGATAGAGTGGATGTAGAGAGGATGTTTCCTATAGTGGGGGAGTCTAGGACCAGAGGACACAGAAGGAGTGGATGTGGAGAGGATGTTTCCTACAGTGGGGAGGTCTAGGACCAGAGGACACAGATAGAGTGGATGTGGAGAGGATGTTTCCTATCGTGAAGGAGTCTAGGACCAGAGGACACAGATACAGTGAATGTGGAGAGGACGTTTCCTATAGTGGGGGGGTCTAGGACCAGAGGACACCGATAGAGTGGATGTGGAGAGGATGTTTCCTATATTGCGGACGTCTAGGACCGGAGGACACAGATAGAGTGGATGTGGAGAGGATGTTTCCTATAGTGGAGGAGTCTAGGACCAGAGGACACAGATAGAGTGGATGTGGAGAGGATGTTTCCTATAGTGGGGGAGTCTAGGACCAGAGGACACAGATAGTGGATGTGGAGAGGATGTTTCCTATAGTGGGGGAGTCTGGGACCAGAGGACACGGATAGAGTGAATGTGGAGAGGATGTTTCCTATAGTAGGGGAGTCTAGGACCAGAGGGCACAGATTGAGTGGATGTGGAGAGGACGTTTCCTATAGTGGGGGAGTCTAGGACCAGAGGACACAGATAGAGTGGATGTGGAGAGGATGTTTTCTATAGTGGGGGAGTCTAGGACCAGAGGACACAGAAGGAGTGGATGTGGAGAGGATGTTTCCTATAGTGGGGGAGTCTAAGACCAGAGGACACAGATAGAGTGAATGTGGAGAGGATGATTCCTATAGTGGGAGTCTCGGACCAGAGGACACAGATAGAGTGGATGTGGAGAGGACGTTTCCTATAGCGGGGTAGTCTAGGACCAGAGGGCACAGATCGAGTGGATGTGGAGAGGACGTTTCCTATAGTAGGGGAGTCTAGGACCAGAGGACACTGATAGAGTGGATGTGGAGAGGATGTTTCTATAGTGGGGGAGTCTAGGACCAGAGGACACCGATAGAGTGGATGTGGAGAGGATGCTTCCTATAGTGGGGAGGTATAGGACCAGAGGACACAGATAGAGTGGATGTGGAGAGGATGTTTCCTATCGTGGAGGAGTCTAGGAACAGAGGACACAGATAGAGTGAATGTGGAGAGGACGTTTCCTATAGTGGGGGAGTCTAGGACCAGAGGGCACAGATAGAGTGGGTCTGGAGAGGATGTTTCTATAGTGGGGGAGTCTAGGACCAGAGGACACCGATAGAGTGGATGTGGAGAGGATGTTTCCTATAGTGGGGACGTCTAGGACCAGAGGACAAAGATAGAGTGGATGTGGAGAGGATGTTTCCTATAGTGGAGGAGTCTAGGACCAGAGGACACAGATAGAGTGAATGTGGAGAGGTCGTTTCCTATAGTAGGGGAGTCTAGGACCAGAGGGCACAGATCGAGTGGATGTGGAGAGGACGTTTCCTATAGTGGGGGAGTCCAGGACCAGAGGACACTGATAGAGTGGATGTGGAGACGATGTTTCCTATAGTGGGGGAGTCCAGGACCAGAGGACACAGATAGAGTGGATGTGGAGAGAATGTTTCCTATAGTGGGAGTCTCGGACCAGAGGACACAGATAGAGTTGATGTGGAGAGGATGTTTCCTATAGTGGGGGAGTCTAGGACCAGAGCACACAGATGGAGTGGATGTGGAGAGGATGTTTCCTATAGTGGGGGAGTCTAGGACCAGAGGACACAGACAGTGGATGTGGAGAGAATCTTTCCTTTAGTGGGGGAGTCTAGGACATGAGGACACAGATAGAGTGGATGTGGAGAGGATGTTTCCTATAGTGGGGGAGGCTAGAACCAGAGTACACAGATAGAGTGGATGTGGAGAGGATGTTTCCTATAGTGGAGGAGTCTAGGACCAGAGGACACAGATAGAGTGAATGTGGAGAGGACGTTTCCTATAGTGGGGGAGTCTAGGACCAGAGGGCACAGATCGAGCGGATGTGGAGAGGACGTTTCCTATAGTAGGGGAGTCTAGGACCAGAGGACACTGATAGAGTGGATGTGGAGAGGATGTTTCCTATAGTGGGGGAGTCTAGGACCAGAGGACACAGAAGGAGTGGATGTGGAGAGGATGTTTCCTATAGTGGGGGAGTGTAAGACCAGAGGACACAGATAGAGTGGATGTCGAGAGGATGTTTCCTATAGTGGGGGAGTCTAGGACCAGAGGGCACAGATAGAGTGGATGTGGAGAGGATGTTTCCTATAGTGGGGGAGTCTAGGACCAGAGGGCACAGATCGAGTGGATGTGGAGAGGACGTTTCCTATAGTAGGGGAGTCTAGGACCAGAGGACACTGATAGAGTGGATGTAGAGAGGATGTTTCCTATAGTGGGGGAGTCTAGGACCAGAGGACACACAAGGAGTGGATGTGGAGAGGATGTTTCCTATAGTGGGGAGGTCTAGGACCAGAGGACACAGATAGAGTGGATGTGGAGAGGATGTTTCCTATCGTGAAGGAGTCTAGGACCAGAGGACACAGATACAGTGAATGTGGAGAGGACGTTTCCTATAGTGGGGGGGTCTAGGACCAGAGGACACCGATAGAGTGGATGTGGAGAGGATGTTTCCTATAGTGCGGACGTCTAGGACCAGAGGACACAGATAGAGTGGATGTGGAGAGGATGTTACCTATAGTGGAGGAGTCTAGGACCAGAGGACACAGATAGAGTGGATGTGGAGAGGATGTTTCCTATAGTGGGGGAGTCTAGGACCAGAGGACACAGATAGTGGATGTGGAGAGGATGTTTCCTATAGTGGGGGAGTCTGGGACCAGAGGACACGGATAGAGTGAATGTGGAGAGGATGTTTCCTATAGTAGGGGAGTCTAGGACCAGAGGGCACAGATTGAGTGGATGTGGAGAGGACGTTTCCTATAGTGGGGGAGTCTAGGACCAGAGGGCACAGATCGAGTGGATGTGGAGAGGATGTTTCCTATAGTGGGGGAGTCTAGGACCAGAGGACACAGATAGAGTGGATGTGGAGAGGATGTTTTCTATAGTGGGGGAGTCTAGGACCAGAGGACACAGATAGAGTGGATGTGGAGAGGATGTTTCCTATAGTGGGGGAGTCTAGGACCAGAGGACACAGAAGGAGTGGATGTGGAGAGGATGTTTCCTATAGTGGGGGAGTGTAAGACCAGAGGACACAGATAGAGTGGATGTCGAGAGGATGTTTCCTATAGTGGGGGAGTCTAGGACCAGAGGGCACAGATAGAGTGGATGTGGAGAGGATGTTTCCTATAGTGGGGGAGTCTAGGACCAGAGGGCACAGATCGAGTGGATGTGGAGAGGACGTTTCCTATAGTAGGGGAGTCTAGGACCAGAGGACACTGATAGAGTGGATGTAGAGAGGATGTTTCCTATAGTGGGGGAGTCTAGGACCAGAGGACACACAAGGAGTGGATGTGGAGAGGATGTTTCCTATAGTGGGGAGGTCTAGGACCAGAGGACACAGATAGAGTGGATGTGGAGAGGATGTTTCCTATCGTGAAGGAGTCTAGGACCAGAGGACACAGATACAGTGAATGTGGAGAGGACGTTTCCTATAGTGGGGGGGTCTAGGACCAGAGGACACCGATAGAGTGGATGTGGAGAGGATGTTTCCTATAGTGCGGACGTCTAGGACCAGAGGACACAGATAGAGTGGATGTGGAGAGGATGTTACCTATAGTGGAGGAGTCTAGGACCAGAGGACACAGATAGAGTGGATGTGGAGAGGATGTTTCCTATAGTGGGGGAGTCTAGGACCAGAGGACACAGATAGTGGATGTGGAGAGGATGTTTCCTATAGTGGGGGAGTCTGGGACCAGAGGACACGGATAGAGTGAATGTGGAGAGGATGTTTCCTATAGTAGGGGAGTCTAGGACCAGAGGGCACAGATTGAGTGGATGTGGAGAGGACGTTTCCTATAGTGGGGGAGTCTAGGACCAGAGGGCACAGATCGAGTGGATGTGGAGAGGATGTTTCCTATAGTGGGGGAGTCTAGGACCAGAGGACACAGATAGAGTGGATGTGGAGAGGATGTTTTCTATAGTGGGGGAGTCTAGGACCAGAGGACACAGATAGAGTGGATGTGGAGAGGATGTTTCCTATAGTGGGGGAGTCTAGGACCAGAGGACACAGAAGGAGTGGATGTGGAGAGGATGTTTCCTAGAGTGGGGGAGTCTAAGACCAGAGGACACAGATAGAGTGAATGTGGAGAGGATGATTCTTATAGTGGGAGTCTCGGACCAGAGGACACAGATAGAGTGGATGTGGAGAGGACGTTTCCTATAGCGGGGTAGTCTAGGACCAGAGGGCACAGATCGAGTGGATGTGGAGAGGACGTTTCCTATAGTAGGGGAGTCTAGGACCAGAGGACACTGATAGAGTGGATGTGGAGAGGATGTTTCTATAGTGGGGGAGTCTAGGACCAGAGGACACCGATAGAGTGGATGTGGAGAGGATGCTTCCTATAGTGGGGAGGTCTAGGACCAGAGGACACAGATAGAGTGGATGTGGAGAGGATGTTTCCTATCGTGGAGGAGTCTAGGAACAGAGGACACAGATAGAGTGAATGTGGAGAGGACGTTTCCTATAGTGGGGGAGTCTAGGACCAGAGGGCACAGATAGAGTGGGTCTGGAGAGGATGTTTCTATAGTGGGGGAGTCTAGGACCAGAGGACACCGATAGAGTGGATGTGGAGAGGATGTTTCCTATAGTGGGGACGTCTAGGACCAGAGGACAAAGATAGAGTGGATGTGGAGAGGATGTTTCCTATAGTGGAGGAGTCTAGGACCAGAGGACACAGATAGAGTGAATGTGGAGAGGTCGTTTCCTATAGTAGGGGAGTCTAGGACCAGAGGGCACAGATCGAGTGGATGTGGAGAGGACGTTTCCTATAGTGGGGGAGTCTAGGACCAGAGGACACTGATAGAGTGGATGTGGAGAGGATGTTTCCTATAGTGGGGGAGTCCAGGACCAGTGGACACAGACAGTGGGTGTGGAGAGGATGTTTCCTATAGTGGGGGAGTCTAGGACCAGAGGACACAGACAGTGGATGTGGAGAGAATCTTTCCTTTAGTGGGGGAGTCTAGGACATGAGGACACAGATAGAGTGGATGTGGAGAGGATGTTTCCTATAGTGGGGGAGGCTAGGACCAGAGTACACAGATCGAGTGGATGTGGAGAGGACGTTTCCTATAGCGGGGTAGTCTAGGACCAGAGGGCACAGATCGAGTGGATGTGGAGAGGACGTTTCCTATAGTAGGGGAGTCTAGGACCAGAGGACACTGATAGAGTGGATGTGGAGAGGATGTTTCTATAGTGGGGGAGTCTAGGACCAGAGGACACTGATAGAGTGGATGTGGAGAGGATGCTTCCTATAGTGGGGAGGTCTAGGACCAGAGGACACAGATAGAGTGGATGTGGAGAGGATGTTTCCTATCGTGGAGGAGTCGAGGAACAGAGGACACAGATAGAGTGAATGTGGAGAGGACGTTTCCTATACTGGGGGAGTCTAGGACCAGAGGGCACAGATAGAGTGGGTCTGGAGAGGATGTTTCTATAGTGGGGGAGACTAGGACCAGAGGACACCGATAGAATGGGTGTGGAGAGGATGTTTCCTATAGTGGGGACGTCTAGGACCAGAGGACAAAGATAGAGTGGATGTGGAGAGGATGTTTCCTATAGTGGGGGAGTCCAGGACCAGTGGACACAGACAGTGGGTGTGGAGAGGATGTTTCCTATAGTGGGGGAGTCTAGGACCAGAGGACACAGACAGTGGATGTGGAGAGAATCTTTCCTTTAGTGGGGGAGTCTAGGACATGAGGACACAGATAGAGTGGATGTGGAGAGGATGTTTCCTATAGTGGGGGAGGCTAGGACCAGAGTACACAGATCGAGTGGATGTGGAGAGGACGTTTCCTATAGCGGGGTAGTCTAGGACCAGAGGGCACAGATCGAGTGGATGTGGAGAGGACGTTTCCTATAGTAGGGGAGTCTAGGACCAGAGGACACTGATAGAGTGGATGTGGAGAGGATGTTTCTATAGTGGGGGAGTCTAGGACCAGAGGACACCGATAGAGTGGATGTGGAGAGGATGCTTCCTATAGTGGGGAGGTCTAGGACCAGAGGACACAGATAGAGTGGATGTGGAGAGGATGTTTCCTATCGTGGAGGAGTCTAGGAACAGAGGACACAGATAGAGTGAATGTGGAGAGGACGTTTCCTATAGTGGGGGAGTCTAGGACCAGAGGGCACAGATAGACTGGGTCTGGAGAGGATGTTTCTATAGTGGGGGAGACTAGGACCAGAGGACACCGATAGAGTGGATGTGGAGAGGATGTTTCCTATAGTGGGGACGTCTAGGACCAGAGGACAAAGATAGAGTGGATGTGGAGAGGATGTTTCCTATAGTGGAGGAGTCTAGGACCAGAGGACACAGATAGAGTGAATGTGGAGAGGTCGTTTCCTATAGTAGGGGAGTCTAGGACCAGAGGGCACAGATCGAGTGGATGTGGAGAGGACGTTTCCTATAGTGGGGGAGTCTAGGACCAGAGGACACTGATAGAGTGGATGTGGAGAGGATGTTTCCTATAGTGGGGGAGTCCAGGACCAGTGGACACAGACAGTGGGTGTGGAGAGGATGTTTCCTATAGTGGGGGAGTTTAGGACCAGAGGACACAGACAGTGGATGTGGAGAGAATCTTTCCTTTAGTGGGGGAGTCTAGGACATGAGGACACAGATAGAGTGGATGTGGAGAGGATGTTTCCTATAGTGGGGGAGGCTAGGACCAGAGTACACAGATAGAGTGGATGTGCAGAGGATGTTTCTATAGTGGGGGAGTCTAGGACCAGAGGACACCGATAGAGTGGATGTGGAGAGGATGTTTCCTATAGTGGGGACGTCTAGGACCAGAGGACACAGATAGAGTGGATGTGGAGAGGATGTTTCCTATAGTGGAGAAGTCTAGGACCAGAGGACACAGATAGAGTGAATGTGGAGAGGTCGTTTCCTATAGTAGGGGAGTCTAGGACCAGAGGGCACAGATCGAGTGGATGTGGAGAGGACGTTTCCTATAGTGGGGGAGTCTAGGACCAGAGGACACAGATAGAGTGGATGTGGAGAGGATGTTTCCTATAGTGGGAGTCTCGATCCAGAGGACACAGATAGAGTTGATGTGGAGAGGATGTTTCCTATAGTGGGGGAGTCTAGGACCAGAGCACACAGATGGAGTGGATGTGGAGAGGATGTTTCCTATAGTGGGGGAGTCTAGGACCGGTGGACACAGACAGTGGGTGTGGAGAGGATGTTTCCTATAGTGGGGGAGTCTAGGACCAGAGGACACAGACAGTGGATGTGGAGAGAATCTTTCCTTTAGTGGGGGAGTCTAGGACATGAGGACACAGATAGAGTGGATGTGGAGAGGATGTTTCCTATAGTGGGGGAGGCTAGGACCAGAGTACACAGATAGAGTGGATGTGAAGAGGATGTTTCTATAGTGGGGGAGTCTAGGACCAGAGGACACCGATAGAGTGGATGTGGAGAGGATGTTTCCTATAGTGGGGACGTCTAGGACCAGAGGACACAGATAGAGTGGATGTGGAGAGGATGTTTCCTATAGTGGAGGAGTCTAGGACCAGAGGACACAGATAGAGTGAATGTGGAGAGGACGTTTCCTATAGTGGGGGAGTCTAGGACCAGAGGGCACAGATCGAGCGGATGTGGAGAGGACGTTTCCTATAGTAGGGGAGTCTAGGACCAGAGGACACTGACAGAGTGGATGTGGAGAGGATGTTTCCTATAGTGGGGGAGTCTAGGACCAGAGGACACAGAAGGAGTGGATGTGGAGAGGATGTTTCCTATAGTGGGGGAGTCTAAGACCAGAGGACACAGATAGAGTGGATGTCGAGAGGATGTTTCCTATAGTGGGGGAGTCTAGGACCAGAGGGCACAGATAGAGTGGATATGGAGAGGATGTTTCCTTTAGTGGGGGAGTCTAGGACCAGAGGGCACAGATCGAGTGGATGTGGAGAGGACGTTTCCTATAGTAGGGGAGTCTAGGACCAGAGGACACTGATAGAGTGGATATAGAGAGGATGTTTCCTATAGTGGGGGAGTCTAGGACCAGAGGACACAGAAGGAGTGGATGTGGAGAGGATGTTTCCTATAGTGGGGAGGTCTAGGACCAGAGGACACAGATAGAGTGGATGTGGAGAGGATGTTTCCTATCGTGAAGGAGTCTAGGACCAGAGGACACAGATACAGTGAATGTGGAGAGGACGTTTCCTATAGTGGGGGGGTCTAGGACCAGAGGACACCGATAGAGTGGATGTGGAGAGGATGTTTCCTATAGTGCGGACGTCTAGGACCAGAGGACACAGATAGAGTGGATGTGGAGAGGATGTTTCCTATAGTGGAGGAGTCTAGGACCAGAGGACACAGATAGAGTGGATGTGGAGATGATGTTTCCTATAGTGGGGGAGTCTAGGACCAGAGGACACAGATAGTGGATGTGGAGAGGATGTTTCCTATAGTGGGGGAGTCTGGGACCAGAGGACACGGATAGAGTGAATGTGGAGAGGATGTTTCCTATAGTAGGGGAGTCTAGGACCAGAGGGCACAGATTGAGTGGATGTGGAGAGGACGTTTCCTATAGTGGGGGAGTCTAGGACCAGAGGGCACAGATCGAGTGGATGTGGAGAGGATGTTTCCTATAGTGGGGGAGTCTAGGACCAGAGGACACAGATAGAGTGGATGTGGAGAGGATGTTTTCTATAGTGGGGGAGTCTAGGACCAGAGGACACAGATAGAGTGGATGTGGAGAGGATGTTTCCTATAGTGGGGGAGTCTAGGACCAGAGGACACAGAAGGAGTGGATGTGGAGAGGATGTTTCCTATAGTGGGGGAGTCTAAGACCAGAGGACACAGATAGAGTGAATGTGGAGAGGATGATTCCTATAGTGGGAGTCTCGGACCAGAGGACACAGATAGAGTGGATGTGGAGAGGACGTTTCCTATAGCGGGGTAGTCTAGGACCAGAGGGCACAGATCGAGTGGATGTGGAGAGGACGTTTCCTATAGCGGGGTAGTCTAGGACCAGAGGGCACAGATCGAGTGGATGTGGAGAGGACGTTTCCTATAGTAGTGGAGTCTAGGACCAGAGGACACTGATAGAGTGGATGTGGAGAGGATGTTTCTATAGTGGGGGAGTCTAGGACCAGAGGACACCGATAGAGTGGATGTGGAGAGGATGCTTCCTATAGTGGGGAGGTCTAGGACCAGAGGACACAGATAGAGTGGATGTGGAGAGGATGTTTCCTATCGTGGAGGAGTCTAGGAACAGAGGACACAGATAGAGTGAATGTGGAGAGGACGTTTCCTATAGTGGGGGAGTCTAGGACCAGAGGGCACAGATAGAGTGGGTCTGGAGAGGATGTTTCTATAGTGGGGGAGTCTAGGACCAGAGGACACCGATAGAGTGGATGTGGAGAGGATGTTTCCTATAGTGGGGACCTCTAGGACCAGAGGACAAAGATAGAGTGGATGTGGAGAGGATGTTTCCTATAGTGGAGGAGTCTAGGACCAGAGGACACAGATAGAGTGAATGTGGAGAGGTCGTTTCCTATAGTAGGGGAGTCTAGGACCAGAGGGCACAGATCGAGTGGATGTGGAGAGGACGTTTCCTATAGTGGGGGAGTCTAGGACCAGAGGACACTGATAGAGTGGATGTGGAGAGGATGTTTCCTATAGTGGGGGAGTCCAGGACCAGTGGACACAGACAGTGGGTGTGGAGAGGATGTTTCCTATAGTGGGGGAGTCTAGGACCAGAGGACACAGACAGTGGATGTGGAGAGAATCTTTCCTTTAGTGGGGGAGTCTAGGACATGAGGACACAGATAGAGTGGATGTGGAGAGGATGTTTCCTATAGTGGGGGAGGCTAGGACCAGAGTACACAGATAGAGTGGATGTGGAGAGGATGTTTCTATAGTGGGGGAGTCTAGGACCAGAGGACACCGATAGAGTGGATGTGGAGAGGATGTTTCCTATAGTGGGGACGTCTAGGACCAGAGGACACAGATAGAGTGAATGTGGAGAGGACGTTTCCTATAGTGGGGGAGTCTAGGACCAGAGGGCACAGATCGAGCGGATGTGGAGAGGACGTTTCCTATAGTAGGGGAGTCTAGGACCAGAGGACACTGATAGAGTGGATGTGGAGAGGATGTTTCCTATAGTGGGGGAGTCTAGGACCAGAGGACACAGAAGGAGTGGATGTGGAGAGGATGTTTCCTATAGTGGGGGAGTCTAAGACCAGAGGACACAGATAGAGTGGATGTCGAGAGGATGTTTCCTATAGTGGGGGAGTCTAGGACCAGAGGGCACAGATAGAGTGGATGTGGAGAGGATGTTTCCTATAGTGGGGGAGTCTAGGACCAGAGGACACAGATAGTGGATGTGGAGAGGATGTTTCCTATAGTGGGGGAGTCTGGGACCAGAGGACACGGATAGAGTGAATGTGGAGAGGATGTTTCCTATACTAGGGGAGTCTAGGACCAGAGGGCACAGATTGAGTGGATGTGGAGAGGACGTTTCCTATAGTGGGGGAGTCTAGGACCAGAGGGCACAGATCGAGTGGATGTGGAGAGGATGTTTCCTATAGTGGGGGAGTCTAGGACCAGAGGACACTGATAGAGTGGATGTGGAGAGGATGTTTTCTATAGTGGGGGAGTCTAGGACCAGAGGACACAGATAGAGTGGATGTGGAGAGGATGTTTCCTATAGTGGGGGAGTCTAGGACCAGAGGACACAGAAGGAGTGGATGTGGAGAGGATGCTTCCTATAGTGGGGAGGTCTAGGACCAGAGGACACAGATAGAGTGGATGTGGAGAGGATGTTTCCTATCGTGGAGGAGTCTAGGAACAGAGGACACAGATAGAGTGAATGTGGAGAGGACGTTTCCTATAGTGGGGGAGTCTAGGACCAGAGGGCACAGATAGAGTGGGTCTGGAGAGGATGTTTCTATAGTGGGGGAGTCTAGGACCAGAGGACACCGATAGAGTGGATGTGGAGAGGATGTTTCCTATAGTGGGGACGTCTAGGACCAGAGGACAAAGATAGAGTGGATGTGGAGAGGATGTTTCCTATAGTGGAGGAGTCTAGGACCAGAGGACACAGATAGAGTGAATGTGGAGAGGTCGTTTCCTATAGTAGGGGAGTCTAGGACCAGAGGGCACAGATCGAGTGGATGTGGAGAGGACGTTTCCTATAGTGGGGGAGTCTAGGACCAGAGGACACTGATAGAGTGGATGTGGAGAGGATGTTTCCTATAGTGGGGGAGTCCAGGACCAGTGGACACAGACAGTGGGTGTGGAGAGGATGTTTCCTATAGTGGGGGAGTCTAGGACCAGAGGACACAGACAGTGGATGTGGAGAGAATCTTTCCTTTAGTGGGGGAGTCTAGGACATGAGGACACAGATAGAGTGGATGTGGAGAGGATGTTTCCTATAGTGGGGGAGGCTAGGACCAGAGTACACAGATCGAGTGGATGTGGAGAGGACGTTTCCTATAGCGGGGTAGTCTAGGACCAGAGGGCACAGATCGAGTGGATGTGGAGAGGACGTTTCCTATAGTAGGGGAGTCTAGGACCAGAGGACACTGATAGAGTGGATGTGGAGAGGATGTTTCTATAGTGGGGGAGTCTAGGACCAGAGGACACCGATAGAGTGGATGTGGAGAGGATGCTTCCTATAGTGGGGAGGTCTAGGACCAGAGGACACAGATAGAGTGGATGTGGAGAGGATGTTTCCTATCGTGGAGGAGTCGAGGAACAGAGGACACAGATAGAGTGAATGTGGAGAGGACGTTTCCTATACTGGGGGAGTCTAGGACCAGAGGGCACAGATAGAGTGGGTCTGGAGAGGATGTTTCTATAGTGGGGGAGACTAGGACCAGAGGACACCGATAGAATGGGTGTGGAGAGGATGTTTCCTATAGTGGGGACGTCTAGGACCAGAGGACAAAGATAGAGTGGATGTGGAGAGGATGTTTCCTATAGTGGGGGAGTCCAGGACCAGTGGACACAGACAGTGGGTGTGGAGAGGATGTTTCCTATAGTGGGGGAGTCTAGGACCAGAGGACACAGACAGTGGATGTGGAGAGAATCTTTCCTTTAGTGGGGGAGTCTAGGACATGAGGACACAGATAGAGTGGATGTGGAGAGGATGTTTCCTATAGTGGGGGAGGCTAGGACCAGAGTACACAGATCGAGTGGATGTGGAGAGGACGTTTCCTATAGCGGGGTAGTCTAGGACCAGAGGGCACAGATCGAGTGGATGTGGAGAGGACGTTTCCTATAGTAGGGGAGTCTAGGACCAGAGGACACTGATAGAGTGGATGTGGAGAGGATGTTTCTATAGTGGGGGAGTCTAGGACCAGAGGACACCGATAGAGTGGATGTGGAGAGGATGCTTCCTATAGTGGGGAGGTCTAGGACCAGAGGACACAGATAGAGTGGATGTGGAGAGGATGTTTCCTATCGTGGAGGAGTCTAGGAACAGAGGACACAGATAGAGTGAATGTGGAGAGGACGTTTCCTATAGTGGGGGAGTCTAGGACCAGAGGGCACAGATAGACTGGGTCTGGAGAGGATGTTTCTACAGTGGGGGAGACTAGGACCAGAGGACACCGATAGAGTGGATGTGGAGAGGATGTTTCCTATAGTGGGGACGTCTAGGACCAGAGGACAAAGATAGAGTGGATGTGGAGAGGATGTTTCCTATAGTGGAGGAGTCTAGGACCAGAGGACACAGATAGAGTGAATGTGGAGAGGTCGTTTCCTATAGTAGGGGAGTCTAGGACCAGAGGGCACAGATCGAGTGGATGTGGAGAGGACGTTTCCTATAGTGGGGGAGTCTAGGACCAGAGGACACTGATAGAGTGGATGTGGAGAGGATGTTTCCTATAGTGGGGGAGTCCAGGACCAGTGGACACAGACAGTGGGTGTGGAGAGGATGTTTCCTATAGTGGGGGAGTTTAGGACCAGAGGACACAGACAGTGGATGTGGAGAGAATCTTTCCTTTAGTGGGGGAGTCTAGGACATGAGGACACAGATAGAGTGGATGTGGAGAGGATGTTTCCTATAGTGGGGGAGGCTAGGACCAGAGTACACAGATAGAGTGGATGTGCAGAGGATGTTTCTATAGTGGGGGAGTCTAGGACCAGAGGACACCGATAGAGTGGATGTGGAGAGGATGTTTCCTATAGTGGGGACGTCTAGGACCAGAGGACACAGATAGAGTGGATGTGGAGAGGATGTTTCCTATAGTGGAGAAGTCTAGGACCAGAGGACACAGATAGAGTGAATGTGGAGAGGTCGTTTCCTATAGTAGGGGAGTCTAGGACCAGAGGGCACAGATCGAGTGGATGTGGAGAGGACGTTTCCTATAGTGGGGGAGTCTAGGACCAGAGGACACAGATAGAGTGGATGTGGAGAGGATGTTTCCTATAGTGGGAGTCTCGATCCAGAGGACACAGATAGAGTTGATGTGGAGAGGATGTTTCCTATAGTGGGGGAGTCTAGGACCAGAGCACACAGATGGAGTGGATGTGGAGAGGATGTTTCCTATAGTGGGGGAGTCTAGGACCGGTGGACACAGACAGTGGGTGTGGAGAGGATGTTTCCTATAGTGGGGGAGTCTAGGACCAGAGGACACAGACAGTGGATGTGGAGAGAATCTTTCCTTTAGTGGGGGAGTCTAGGACATGAGGACACAGATAGAGTGGATGTGGAGAGGATGTTTCCTATAGTGGGGGAGGCTAGGACCAGAGTACACAGATAGAGTGGATGTGAAGAGGATGTTTCTATAGTGGGGGAGTCTAGGACCAGAGGACACCGATAGAGTGGATGTGGAGAGGATGTTTCCTATAGTGGGGACGTCTAGGACCAGAGGACACAGATAGAGTGGATGTGGAGAGGATGTTTCCTATAGTGGAGGAGTCTAGGACCAGAGGACACAGATAGAGTGAATGTGGAGAGGACGTTTCCTATAGTGGGGGAGTCTAGGACCAGAGGGCACAGATCGAGCGGATGTGGAGAGGACGTTTCCTATAGTAGGGGAGTCTAGGACCAGAGGACACTGACAGAGTGGATGTGGAGAGGATGTTTCCTATAGTGGGGGAGTCTAGGACCAGAGGACACAGAAGGAGTGGATGTGGAGAGGATGTTTCCTATAGTGGGGGAGTCTAAGACCAGAGGACACAGATAGAGTGGATGTCGAGAGGATGTTTCCTATAGTGGGGGAGTCTAGGACCAGAGGGCACAGATAGAGTGGATATGGAGAGGATGTTTCCTTTAGTGGGGGAGTCTAGGACCAGAGGGCACAGATCGAGTGGATGTGGAGAGGACGTTTCCTATAGTAGGGGAGTCTAGGACCAGAGGACACTGATAGAGTGGATATAGAGAGGATGTTTCCTATAGTGGGGGAGTCTAGGACCAGAGGACACAGAAGGAGTGGATGTGGAGAGGATGTTTCCTATAGTGGGGAGGTCTAGGACCAGAGGACACAGATAGAGTGGATGTGGAGAGGATGTTTCCTATCGTGAAGGAGTCTAGGACCAGAGGACACAGATACAGTGAATGTGGAGAGGACGTTTCCTATAGTGGGGGGGTCTAGGACCAGAGGACACCGATAGAGTGGATGTGGAGAGGATGTTTCCTATAGTGCGGACGTCTAGGACCAGAGGACACAGATAGAGTGGATGTGGAGAGGATGTTTCCTATAGTGGAGGAGTCTAGGACCAGAGGACACAGATAGAGTGGATGTGGAGATGATGTTTCCTATAGTGGGGGAGTCTAGGACCAGAGGACACAGATAGTGGATGTGGAGAGGATGTTTCCTATAGTGGGGGAGTCTGGGACCAGAGGACACGGATAGAGTGAATGTGGAGAGGATGTTTCCTATAGTAGGGGAGTCTAGGACCAGAGGGCACAGATTGAGTGGATGTGGAGAGGACGTTTCCTATAGTGGGGGAGTCTAGGACCAGAGGGCACAGATCGAGTGGATGTGGAGAGGATGTTTCCTATAGTGGGGGAGTCTAGGACCAGAGGACACAGATAGAGTGGATGTGGAGAGGATGTTTTCTATAGTGGGGGAGTCTAGGACCAGAGGACACAGATAGAGTGGATGTGGAGAGGATGTTTCCTATAGTGGGGGAGTCTAGGACCAGAGGACACAGAAGGAGTGGATGTGGAGAGGATGTTTCCTATAGTGGGGGAGTCTAAGACCAGAGGACACAGATAGAGTGAATGTGGAGAGGATGATTCCTATAGTGGGAGTCTCGGACCAGAGGACACAGATAGAGTGGATGTGGAGAGGACGTTTCCTATAGCGGGGTAGTCTAGGACCAGAGGGCACAGATCGAGTGGATGTGGAGAGGACGTTTCCTATAGCGGGGTAGTCTAGGACCAGAGGGCACAGATCGAGTGGATGTGGAGAGGACGTTTCCTATAGTAGGGGAGTCTAGGACCAGAGGACACTGATAGAGTGGATGTGGAGAGGATGTTTCTATAGTGGGGGAGTCTAGGACCAGAGGACACCGATAGAGTGGATGTGGAGAGGATGCTTCCTATAGTGGGGAGGTCTAGGACCAGAGGACACAGATAGAGTGGATGTGGAGAGGATGTTTCCTATCGTGGAGGAGTCTAGGAACAGAGGACACAGATAGAGTGAATGTGGAGAGGACGTTTCCTATAGTGGGGGAGTCTAGGACCAGAGGGCACAGATAGAGTGGGTCTGGAGAGGATGTTTCTATAGTGGGGGAGTCTAGGACCAGAGGACACCGATAGAGTGGATGTGGAGAGGATGTTTCCTATAGTGGGGACGTCTAGGACCAGAGGACAAAGATAGAGTGGATGTGGAGAGGATGTTTCCTATAGTGGAGGAGTCTAGGACCAGAGGACACAGATAGAGTGAATGTGGAGAGGTAGTTTCCTATAGTAGGGGAGTCTAGGACCAGAGGGCACAGATCGAGTGGATGTGGAGAGGACGTTTCCTATAGTGGGGGAGTCTAGGACCAGAGGACACTGATAGAGTGGATGTGGAGAGGATGTTTCCTATAGTGGGGGAGTCCAGGACCAGTGGACACAGACAGTGGGTGTGGAGAGGATGTTTCCTATAGTGGGGGAGTCTAGGACCAGAGGACACAGACAGTGGATGTGGAGAGAATCTTTCCTTTAGTGGGGGAGTCTAGGACATGAGGACACAGATAGAGTGGATGTGGAGAGGATGTTTCCTATAGTGGGGGAGGCTAGGACCAGAGTACACAGATAGAGTGGATGTGGAGAGGATGTTTCTATAGTGGGGGAGTCTAGGACCAGAGGACACCGATAGAGTGGATGTGGAGAGGATGTTTCCTATAGTGGGGACGTCTAGGACCAGAGGACACAGATAGAGTGAATGTGGAGAGGACGTTTCCTATAGTGGGGGAGTCTAGGACCAGAGGGCACAGATCGAGCGGATGTGGAGAGGACGTTTCCTATAGTAGGGGAGTCTAGGACCAGAGGACACTGATAGAGTGGATGTGGAGAGGATGTTTCCTATAGTGGGGGAGTCTAGGACCAGAGGACACAGAAGGAGTGGATGTGGAGAGGATGTTTCCTATAGTGGGGGAGTCTAAGACCAGAGGACACAGATAGAGTGGATGTCGAGAGGATGTTTCCTATAGTGGGGGAGTCTAGGACCAGAGGGCACAGATAGAGTGGATGTGGAGAGGATGTTTCCTATAGTGGGGGAGTCTAGGACCAGAGGACACAGATAGTGGATGTGGAGAGGATGTTTCCTATAGTGGGGGAGTCTGGGACCAGAGGACACGGATAGAGTGAATGTGGAGAGGATGTTTCCTATACTAGGGGAGTCTAGGACCAGAGGGCACAGATTGAGTGGATGTGGAGAGGACGTTTCCTATAGTGGGGGAGTCTAGGACCAGAGGGCACAGATCGAGTGGATGTGGAGAGGATGTTTCCTATAGTGGGGGAGTCTAGGACCAGAGGACACTGATAGAGTGGATGTGGAGAGGATGTTTTCTATAGTGGGGGAGTCTAGGACCAGAGGACACAGATAGAGTGGATGTGGAGAGGATGTTTCCTATAGTGGGGGAGTCTAGGACCAGAGGACACAGAAGGAGTGGATGTGGAGAGGATGTTTCCTATAGTGGGGGAGTCTAAGACCAGAGGACACAGATAGAGTAAATGTGGAGAGGATGATTCCTATAGTGGGAGTCTCGGACCAGAGGACACAGATAGAGTGGATGTGGAGAGGACGTTTCCTATAGCGGGGTAGTCTAGGACCAGAGGGCACAGATCGAGTGGATGTGGAGAGGACGTTTCCTATAGCGGGGTAGTCTAGGACCAGAGGGCACAGATCGAGTGGATGTGGAGAGGACGTTTCCTATAGTAGGGGAGTCTAGGACCAGAGGACACAGATAGAGTGGCTGTGGAGAGGATGTTTCTATAGTGGGGGAGTCTAGGACCAGAGGACACCGATAGAGTGGATGTGGAGAGGATGCTTCCTATAGTGGGGAGGTCTAGGACCAGAGGACACAGATAGAGTGGATGTGGAGAGGATGTTTCCTATCGTGGAGGAGTCTAGGAACAGAGAACACAGATAGAGTGAATGTGGAGAGGACGTTTCCTATAGTGGGGGAGTCTAGGACCAGAGTGCACAGATAGAGTGGGTCTGGAGAGGATGTTTCTATAGTGGGGGAGTCTAGGACCAGAGGACACCGATAGAGTGGATGTGGAGAGGATGTTTCCTATAGTGGGGACGTCTAGGACCAGAGGACAAAGATAGAGTGGATGTGGAGAGGATGTTTCCTATAGTGGAGGAGTCTAGGACCAGAGGACACAGATAGAGTGAATGTGGAGAGGTCGTTTCCTATAGTAGGGGAGTCTAGGACCAGAGGGCACAGATCGAGTGGATGTGGAGAGGACGTTTCCTATAGTGGGGGAGTCTAGGACCAGAGGACACTGATAGAGTGGATGTGGAGAGGATGTTTCCTATAGTGGGGGAGTCCAGGACCAGTGGACACAGACAGTGGGTGTGGAGAGGATGTTTCCTATAGTGGGGGAGTCTAGGACCAGAGGACACAGACAGTGGATGTGGAGAGAATCTTTCCTTTAGTGGGGGAGTCTAGGACATGAGGACACAGATAGAGTGGATGTGGAGAGGATGTTTCCTATAGTGGGGGAGGCTAGGACCAGAGTACACAGATAGAGTGAATGTGGAGAGGATGTTTCTATAGTGGGGGAGTCTAGGACCAGAGGACACCGATAGAGTGGATGTGGAGAGGATGTTTCCTATAGTGGGGACGTCTAGGACCAGAGGACACAGATAGAGTGGATGTGGAGAGGATGTTTCCTATAGTGGAGAAGTCTAGGACCAGATGACACAGATAGAGTGAATGTGGAGAGGTCGTTTCCTATAGTAGGGGAGTCTAGGACCAGAGGGCACAGATCGAGTGGATGTGGAGAGGACGTTTCCTATAGTGGGGGAGTCTAGGACCAGAGGACACAGATAGAGTGGATGTGGAGAGAATGTTTCCTATAGTGGGAGTCTCGGACCAGAGGACACAGATAGAGTTGATGTGGAGAGGATGTTTCCTATAGTGGGGGAGTCTAGGACCAGAGCACACAGATGGAGTGGATGTGGAGAGGATGTTTCCTATAGTGGGGGAGTCTAGGACCGGTGGACACAGACAGTGGGTGTGGAGAGGATGTTTCCTATAGTGGGGGAGTCTAGGACCAGAGGACACAGACAGTGGATGTGGAGAGAATCTTTCCTTTAGTGGGGGAGTCTAGGACATGAGGACACAGATAGAGTGGATGTGGAGAGGATGTTTCCTATAGTGGGGGAGGCAAGTCCAGAGTACACAGATAGAGTGGATGTGGAGAGGATGTTTCTATAGTGGGGGAGTCTAGGACCAGAGGACACCGATAGAGTGGATGTGGAGAGGATGTTTCCTATAGTGGGGACGTCTAGGACCAGAGGACACAGATAGAGTGGATGTGGAGAGGATGTTTCCTATAGTGGAGGAGTCTAGGACCAGAGGACACAGATAGAGTGAATGTGGAGAGGACGTTTCCTATAGTGGGGGAGTCTAGGACCAGAGGGCACAGATCGAGCGGATGTGGAGAGGACGTTTCCTATAGTAGGGGAGTCTAGGACCAGAGGACACTGATAGAGTGGATGTGGAGAGGATGTTTCCTATAGTGGGGGAGTCTAGGACCAGAGGACACAGAAGGAGTGGATGTGGAGAGGATGTTTCCTATAGTGGGGGAGTCCAGGACCAGTGGACACAGACAGTGGGTGTGGAGAGGATGTTTCCTATAGTGGGGGAGTCTAGGACCAGAGGACACAGACAGTGGATGTGGAGAGAATCTTTCCTTTAGTGGGGGAGTCTAGGACATGAGGACACAGATAGAGTGGATGTGGAGAGGATGTTTCCTATATTGGGGGAGGCTAGGACCAGAGTACACAGATAGAGTGGATGTGGAGAGGATGTCTCTATAGTGGGGGAGTCTAGGACCATAGGACACCGATAGAGTGGATGTGGAGAGGATGTTTCCTATAGTGGAGAAGTCTAGGACCAGAGGACACAGATAGAGTGGATGTGGAGAGGTCGTTTCCTATAGTAGGGGAGTCTAGGACCAGAGGGCACAGATCGAGTGGATGTGGAGAGGACGTTTCCTATAGTGGGGGAGTCTAGGACCAGAGGACACAGATAGAGTGGATGTGGAGAGAATGTTTCCTATAGTGGGAGTCTCGGACCAGAGGACACAGATAGAGTTGATGTGGAGAGGATGTTTCCTATAGTGGGGGAGTCTAGGACCAGAGCACACAGATGGAGTGGATGTGGAGAGGATGTTTCCTATAGTGGGGGAGTCTAGGACCGGTGGACACAGACAGTGGGTGTGGAGAGGATGTTTCCTATAGTGGGGGAGTCTAGGACCAGAGGACACAGACAGTGGATGTGGAGAGAATCTTTCCTTTAGTGGGGGAGTCTAGGACATGAGGACACAGATAGAGTGGATGTGGAGAGGATGTTTCCTATACTGGGGGAGGCTAGGACCAGAGTACACAGATAGAGTGGATGTGGAGAGGATGTTTCTATAGTGGGGGAGTCTAGGACCAGAGGACACCGATAGAGTGGATGTGGAGAGGATGTTTCCTATAGTGGGGACGTCTAGGACCAGAGGACACAGATAGAG
This sequence comes from Hypanus sabinus, assembly GCF_030144855.1. NCBI lineage: Eukaryota > Metazoa > Chordata > Chondrichthyes > Myliobatiformes > Dasyatidae > Hypanus > Hypanus sabinus. Next base: position 46,674 of record NW_026781547.1, on the reverse strand, counting down.
TGGATGTGGAGAGGATGTTTCCTATAGTGGAGGAGTCTAGGACCAGAGGACACAGATAGAGTGAATGTGGAGAGGACGTTTCCTATAGTGGGGGAGTCTAGGACCAGAGGGCACAGATCGAGCGGATGTGGAGAGGACGTTTCCTATAGTAGGGGAGTCTAGGACCAGAGGACACTGATAGAGTGGATGTGGAGAGGATGTTTCCTATAGTGGGGGAGTCTAGGACCAGAGGACACAGAAGGAGTGGATGTGGAGAGGATGTTTCCTATAGTGGGGGAGTCTAAGACCAGAGGACACAGATAGAGTGGATGTCGAGAGGATGTTTCCTATAGTGGGGGAGTCTAGGACCAGAGGGCACAGATAGAGTGGATGTGGAGAGGATGTTTCCTATAGTGGGGGAGTCTAGGACGAGAGGACAAAGATAGAGTGGATGTGGAGAGAATGTTTCCTATAGTGGGAGGCTCAGACCAGAGGACACAGATAGAGTGGATATGGAGAGGATGTTTCCTTTAGTGGGGGAGTCTAGGACCAGAGGGCACAGATCGAGTGGATGTGGAGAGGACGTTTCCTATAGTAGGGGAGTCTAGGACCAGAGGACACTGATAGAGTGGATGTAGAGAGGATGTTTCCTATAGTGGGGGAGTCTAGGACCAGAGGTCACAGAAGGAGTGGATGTGGAGAGGATGTTTCCTATAGTGGGGAGGTCTAGGACCAGAGGACACAGATAGAGTGGATGTGGAAAGGATGTTTCCTATCGTGAAGGAGTCTAGGACCAGAGGACACAGATACAGTGAATGTGGAGAGGACGTTTCCTATAGTGGGGGGGTCTAGGACCAGAGGACACCGATAGAGTGGATGTGGAGAGGATGTTTCCTATAGTGCGGACGTCTAGGATCAGAGGACACAGATAGAGTGGATGTGGAGAGGATGTTTCCTATAGTGGAGGAGTCTAGGACCAGAGGACACAGATAGAGTGGATGTGGAGAGGATGTTTCCTATAGTGGGGGAGTCTAGGACCAGAGGACACAGATAGTGGATGTGGAGAGGATGTTTCCTATAGTGGGGGAGTCTGGGACCAGAGGACACGGATAGAGTGAATGTGGAGAGGATGTTTCCTATAGTAGGGGAGTCTAGGACCAGAGGGCACAGATTGAGTGGATGTGGAGAGGACGTTTCCTATAGTGGGGGAGTCTAGGACCAGAGGGCACAGATCGAGTGGATGTGGAGAGGATGTTTCCTATAGTGGGGGAGTCTAGGACCAGAGGACACAGATAGAGTGGATGTGGAGAGGATGTTTTCTATAGTGGGGGAGTCTAGGACCAGAGAACACAGAAGGAGTGGATGTGGAGAGGATGTTTCCTATAGTGGGGGAGTCTAGGACCAGAGGACACAGAAGGAGTGGATGTGGAGAGGATGTTTCCTATAGTGGGGGAGTCTAAGACCAGAGGACACAGATAGAGTGAATGTGGAGAGGATGATTCCTATAGTGGGAGTCTCGGACCAGAGGACACAGATAGAGTGGATGTGGAGAGGACGTTTCCTATAGCGGGGTAGTCTAGGACCAGAGGGCACAGATCGAGTGGATGTGGAGAGGACGTTTCCTATAGCGGAGTAGTCTAGGACCAGAGGGCACAGATCGAGTGGATGTGGAGAGGACGTTTCCTATAGTAGGGGAGTCTAGGACCAGAGGACACTGATAGAGTGGATGTGGAGAGGATGTTTCTATAGTGGGGGAGTCTAGGACCAGAGGACACCGATAGAGTGGATGTGGAGAGGATGCTTCCTATAGTGGGGAGGTCTAGGACCAGAGGACACAGATAGAGTGGATGTGGAGAGGATGTTTCCTATCGTGGAGGAGTCTAGGAACAGAGGACACAGATAGAGTGAATGTGGAGAGGACGTTTCCTATAGTGGGGGAGTCTAGGACCAGAGGGCACAGATAGAGTGGGTCTGGAGAGGATGTTTCTATAGTGGGGGAGTCTAGGACCAGAGGACACCGATAGAGTGGATGTGGAGAGGATGTTTCCTATAGTGGGGACGTCTAGGACCAGAGGACAAAGATAGAGTGGATGTGGAGAGGATGTTTCCTATAGTGGAGGAGTCTAGGACCAGAGGACACAGATAAGTGAATGTGGAGAGGTCGTTTCCTATAGTAGGGGAGTCTAGGACCAGAGGGCACAGATCGAGTGGATGTGGAGAGGACGTTTCCTATAGTGGGGGAGTCTAGGACCAGAGGACACTGATAGAGTGGATGTGGAGAGGATGTTTCCTATAGTGGGGGAGTCTAGGACCAGAGCACACAGATGGAGTGGATGTGGAGAGGATGTTTCCTATAGTGGGGGAGTCTAGGACCAGTGGACACAGACAGTGGGTGTGGAGAGGATGTTTCCTATAGTGGGGGAGTCTAGGACCAGAGGACACAGACAGTGGATGTGGAGAGAATCTTTCCTTTAGTGGGGGAGTCTAGGACATGAGGACACAGATAGAGTGGATGTGGAGTGGATGTTTCCTATAGTGGGGGAGGCTAGGACCAGAGTACACAGATAGAGTGGATGTGGAGAGGATGTTTCTATAGTGGGGGAGTCTAGGACCAGAGGACACCGATAGAGTGGATGAGGAGAGGATGTTTCCTATAGTGGGGACGTCTAGGACCAGAGGACACAGATAGAGTGGATGTGGAGAGGATGTTTCCTATAGTGGGGGAGTCTAGGACCAGAGGGCACAGATCGAGCGGATGTGGAGAGGACGTTTCCTATAGTAGGGGAGTCTAGGACCAGAGGACACTGATAGAGTGGATGTGGAGAGGATGTTTCCTATAGTGGGGGAGTCTAGGACCAGAGGACACAGAAGGAGTGGATGTGGAGAGGATGTTTCCTATAGTGGGGGAGTCTAAGACCAGAGGACACAGATAGAGTGGATGTCAAGAGGATGTTTCCTATAGTGGGGGAGTCTAGGACCAGAGGGCACAGATAGAGTGGATGTGGAGAGGATGTTTCCTATAGTGGGGGAGTCTAGGACCAGAGGACAAAGATAGAGTGGATGTGGAGAGAATGTTTCCTATAGTGGGAGGCTCAGACCAGAGGACACAGATAGAGTGGATGTGGAGAGGATGTTTCCTATCGTGAAGGAGTCTAGGACCAGAGGACACAGATACAGTGAATGTGGAGAGGACGTTTCCTATAGTGGGGGGGGTCTAGGACCAGAGGACACCGATAGAGTGGATGTGGAGAGGATGTTTCCTATAGTGCGGACGTCTAGGACCGGAGGACACAGATAGAGTGGATGTGGAGAGGATGTTTCCTATAGTGGAGGAGTCTAGGACCAGAGGACACAGATAGAGTGGATGTGGAGAGGATGTTTCCTATAGTGGGGGCGTCTGGGACCAGAGGACACAGATAGTGGATGTGGAGAGGATGTTTCCTATAGTGGGGGAGTCTGGGACCAGAGGACACGGATAGAGTGAATGTGGAGAGGATGTTTCCTATAGTAGGGGAGTCTAGGACCAGAGGGCACAGATTGAGTGGATGTGGAGAGGACGTTTCCTATAGTGGGGGAGTCTAGGACCAGAGGGCACAGATCGAGTGGATGTGGAGAGGATGTTTCCTATAGTGGGGGAGTCTAGGACCAGAGGACACAGAAGGAGTGGATGTGGAGAGGATGTTTCCTATAGTGGGGGAGTCTAAGACCAGAGGACACAGATAGAGTGAATGTGGAGAGGATGATTCCTATAGTGGGAGTCTCGGACCAGAGGACACAGATAGAGTGGATGTGGAGAGGACGTTTCCTCTAGCGGGGTAGTCTAGGACCAGAGGGCACAGATCGAGTGGATGTGGAGAGGACGTTTCCTATAGTAGGGGAGTCTAGGACCAGAGGACACTGATAGAGTGGATGTGGAGAGGATGTTTCCTATAGTGGGGGAGTCTAGGAGCAGAGGACACAGATAGAGTGAATGTGGAGTGGACGTTTCCTATAGCGGGGGAGTCTAGGACCAGAGGGCACAGATCGAGTGGATGTGGAGAGGACTTTTCCTATTGTGGGGGAGTCTAGGACCAGAGGACACAGATAGAGTGGATATGGAGAGGATGTTTCCTATAGTGGGGGAGTCTAGGACCAGAGGACACAGATAGAGTGGATATGGAGAGGATGTTTCCTATAGTGGGGGAGTCTAGGACCAGAGGACACAGATAGAGTGGATATGGAGAGGATGTTTCCTTTAGTGGGGGAGTCTAGGACCAGAGGGCAGAGATCGAGTGGATGTGGAGAGGACGTTTCCTATAGTAGGGGAGTCTAGGACCAGAGGACACTGATAGAGTGGATGTGGAGAGGATGTTTCCTATAGTGGAGGAGTCTAGGACCAGAGGACACAGATAGAGTGGATATGGAGAGGATGTTTCCTATAGTGGGGGAGTCTAGGACCAGAGGACACAGATAGAGTGGATGTGGAGAGGATGTTTTCTATAGTGGGGGAGTCTAGGACCAGAGAACACAGAAGGAGTGGATGTGGAGAGGATGTTTCCTATAGTGGGGGAGTCTAGGACCAGAGGACACAGAAGGAGTGGATGTGGAGAGGATGTTTCCTATAGTGGGGGAGTCTAAGACCAGAGGACACAGATAGAGTGAATGTGGAGAGGATGATTCCTATAGTGGGAGTCTCGGACCAGAGGACACAGATAGAGTGGATGTGGAGAGGACGTTTCCTATAGCGGGGTAGTCTAGGACCAGAGGGCACAGATCGAGTGGATGTGGAGAGGACGTTTCCTATAGCGGAGTAGTCTAGGACCAGAGGGCACAGATCGAGTGGATGTGGAGAGGACGTTTCCTATAGTAGGGGAGTCTAGGACCAGAGGACACTGATAGAGTGGATGTGGAGAGGATGTTTCTATAGTGGGGGAGTCTAGGACCAGAGGACACCGATAGAGTGGATGTGGAGAGGATGCTTCCTATAGTGGGGAGGTCTAGGACCAGAGGACACAGATAGAGTGGATGTGGAGAGGATGTTTCCTATCGTGGAGGAGTCTAGGAACAGAGGACACAGATAGAGTGAATGTGGAGAGGACGTTTCCTATAGTGGGGGAGTCTAGGACCAGAGGGCACAGATAGAGTGGGTCTGGAGAGGATGTTTCTATAGTGGGGGAGTCTAGGACCAGAGGACACCGATAGAGTGGATGTGGAGAGGATGTTTCCTATAGTGGGGACGTCTAGGACCAGAGGACAAAGATAGAGTGGATGTGGAGAGGATGTTTCCTATAGTGGAGGAGTCTAGGACCAGAGGACACAGATAAGTGAATGTGGAGAGGTCGTTTCCTATAGTAGGGGAGTCTAGGACCAGAGGGCACAGATCGAGTGGATGTGGAGAGGACGTTTCCTATAGTGGGGGAGTCTAGGACCAGAGGACACTGATAGAGTGGATGTGGAGAGGATGTTTCCTATAGTGGGGGAGTCTAGGACCAGAGCACACAGATGGAGTGGATGTGGAGAGGATGTTTCCTATAGTGGGGGAGTCTAGGACCAGTGGACACAGACAGTGGGTGTGGAGAGGATGTTTCCTATAGTGGGGGAGTCTAGGACCAGAGGACACAGACAGTGGATGTGGAGAGAATCTTTCCTTTAGTGGGGGAGTCTAGGACATGAGGACACAGATAGAGTGGATGTGGAGTGGATGTTTCCTATAGTGGGGGAGGCTAGGACCAGAGTACACAGATAGAGTGGATGTGGAGAGGATGTTTCTATAGTGGGGGAGTCTAGGACCAGAGGACACCGATAGAGTGGATGAGGAGAGGATGTTTCCTATAGTGGGGACGTCTAGGACCAGAGGACACAGATAGAGTGGATGTGGAGAGGATGTTTCCTATAGTGGGGGAGTCTAGGACCAGAGGGCACAGATCGAGCGGATGTGGAGAGGACGTTTCCTATAGTAGGGGAGTCTAGGACCAGAGGACACTGATAGAGTGGATGTGGAGAGGATGTTTCCTATAGTGGGGGAGTCTAGGACCAGAGGACACAGAAGGAGTGGATGTGGAGAGGATGTTTCCTATAGTGGGGGAGTCTAAGACCAGAGGACACAGATAGAGTGGATGTCAAGAGGATGTTTCCTATAGTGGGGGAGTCTAGGACCAGAGGGCACAGATAGAGTGGATGTGGAGAGGATGTTTCCTATAGTGGGGGAGTCTAGGACCAGAGGACAAAGATAGAGTGGATGTGGAGAGAATGTTTCCTATAGTGGGAGGCTCAGACCAGAGGACACAGATAGAGTGGATGTGGAGAGGATGTTTCCTATCGTGAAGGAGTCTAGGACCAGAGGACACAGATACAGTGAATGTGGAGAGGACGTTTCCTATAGTGGGGGGGGTCTAGGACCAGAGGACACCGATAGAGTGGATGTGGAGAGGATGTTTCCTATAGTGCGGACGTCTAGGACCGGAGGACACAGATAGAGTGGATGTGGAGAGGATGTTTCCTATAGTGGAGGAGTCTAGGACCAGAGGACACAGATAGAGTGGATGTGGAGAGGATGTTTCCTATAGTGGGGGCGTCTGGGACCAGAGGACACAGATAGTGGATGTGGAGAGGATGTTTCCTATAGTGGGGGAGTCTGGGACCAGAGGACACGGATAGAGTGAATGTGGAGAGGATGTTTCCTATAGTAGGGGAGTCTAGGACCAGAGGGCACAGATTGAGTGGATGTGGAGAGGACGTTTCCTATAGTGGGGGAGTCTAGGACCAGAGGGCACAGATCGAGTGGATGTGGAGAGGATGTTTCCTATAGTGGGGGAGTCTAGGACCAGAGGACACAGAAGGAGTGGATGTGGAGAGGATGTTTCCTATAGTGGGGGAGTCTAAGACCAGAGGACACAGATAGAGTGAATGTGGAGAGGATGATTCCTATAGTGGGAGTCTCGGACCAGAGGACACAGATAGAGTGGATGTGGAGAGGACGTTTCCTCTAGCGGGGTAGTCTAGGACCAGAGGGCACAGATCGAGTGGATGTGGAGAGGACGTTTCCTATAGTAGGGGAGTCTAGGACCAGAGGACACTGATAGAGTGGATGTGGAGAGGATGTTTCCTATAGTGGGGGAGTCTAGGAGCAGAGGACACAGATAGAGTGAATGTGGAGTGGACGTTTCCTATAGCGGGGGAGTCTAGGACCAGAGGGCACAGATCGAGTGGATGTGGAGAGGACTTTTCCTATTGTGGGGGAGTCTAGGACCAGAGGACACAGATAGAGTGGATATGGAGAGGATGTTTCCTATAGTGGGGGAGTCTAGGACCAGAGGACACAGATAGAGTGGATATGGAGAGGATGTTTCCTATAGTGGGGGAGTCTAGGACCAGAGGACACAGATAGAGTGGATATGGAGAGGATGTTTCCTTTAGTGGGGGAGTCTAGGACCAGAGGGCAGAGATCGAGTGGATGTGGAGAGGACGTTTCCTATAGTAGGGGAGTCTAGGACCAGAGGACACTGATAGAGTGGATGTGGAGAGGATGTTTCCTATAGTGGAGGAGTCTAGGACCAGAGGACACAGATAGAGTGGATATGGAGAGGATGTTTCCTATAGTGGGGGAGTCTAGGACCAGAGGACACAGATAGAGTGGATGTGGGGAGGATGTTTCTATAGTGGGGGAGTCTAGGACCAGAGGAAACAGATAGAGTGGATGTGGAGAGGATGTTTCCTATGGTGGGGGAGTCTAGGACCAGAGGACACAGATAGAGTTGATATGGAGAGGATGTTTCCTGTAGTGGGGGAGGCTAGTACCAGAGGACACAGATAGAATGGATGTGGAGAGGATGTTTCTATATTGGGGGAGTCTAGGACCAGAGGACACAGATAGAGTGGATGTGGAGAGGATGTTTCCTATAGTGGGGGAGGCTAGTACCAGAGGACACAGATAGAGTGGATGTGGGGAGGATGTTTCCTATAGTGGGGACCTCTAGGACCAGAGGACACAGATAGAGTGGATATGGAGAGGATGTTTCCTATAGTGGGGAGTTCTAGGAACAGAGGACACAGATAGAGTGGGTGTGGAGAGGATGTTTCCTATCGTGAACGAGTCTAGGACCAGATGACACAGATAGAGTGAATGTGGAGAGGATGTTTCCTATAGTGGAGGAGTCTAGGACCAGAGGGCACAGATAGAGTGGGTCTGGAGAGGATGTTTCTATAGTGGGGGAGTCTAGGACCAGAGGACACCGATAGAGTGGATGTGGAGAGGATGTTTCCTATAGTGGGGAAGTCAAGGACCAGAGGACACAGATAGAGTGGATGTGGAGAGGATGTTTCCAATAGTGGGGGAGTCTAGGACCAGAGGACACAGGTAGAGTGGGTGTGGAGAGGATGTTTCCCGTAGTGGGGGAGTCTAGGAGCAGAGGACACAGAAGGAGTGGATGTGGAGAGAATGTTTCCTATAGTGGGAGTCTCGGACCAGAGGACACAGATCGAGTGGATGTGGAGAGGATGTTTCCTATAGATGGGGAGTCTAGGACCAGAGGGCACAGATCGAGTGGATATGGAGAGGACGTTTCCTATAGTAGGGGAGTCTAGGACCAGAGGACACAGATAGAGTGGATGTGGAGAGGATGTTTCCTATAGTGGAGGAGTCTAGGACCAGAGGACACAGATAGACTGGATGTGGAGAGGATGTTTCCTATAGTGGGGGAGTCTAGGACCAGAGGACACAGACAGTGGATGTGGAGAGGATGTTTCCTATAGTGGGGGAGTCTAGGACCAGAGGACACAGATAGAGTGAATGTGGAGAGGACGTTTCCTATAGCGGGGAATCTAGGACCAGAGGGCACAGATCGAGTGGATGTGGAGAGGACGTTTCCTATAGTGGGGGAGTCTAGGACCAGAGGACACAGATAGAGTGGATGTGGAGAGGATAATTCCTATAGTGGGGGTCTAGGACCAGAGGACACAGATAGAGTGGACGCGGAGAGAATGTTTCCTATAGTGGAGGAGTCTAGGACCAGAGGACACAGATAGAGTGGGTATGGAGAGGATGTTTCCTATAGTGGGGGAGTCTAGGACCAGAGGACACAGATAGAGTGGGTGAGGAGAGGATGTTTCCTATAGTGGGGGAGTCTAGGACCAGAGGACACAGACAGTGGATGTGGAGAGAATCTTTCCAATAGTGGGGGAGTCTAGGACCAGAGGACACAGATAGAGTGGATGTGCAGAGGATGTTTCCTATAGTGGGGGAGTCTAGGACCAGAGGACACAGACAGTGGATGTGGAGAGAATCTTTCCAATAGTGGGGGAGTCTAGGACCAGAGGACACAGATAGAGTGGATGTGGAGAGGATGCTTCCTATAGTGGGGGAGTCTAGGACCAGAGGACACAGATAGAGTGAGTGTGGAGAGGATGTTTCCAATAGTGGGGGAGTCTAGGACCAGAGGACACATATAGAGTGGGTGTGGAGAGAATGTTTCCTATAGTGGAGGAGTCTAGGACCAGAGGACACAGATGGAGTGGATGTGGAGAGGATGTTTCCTATAGTGGGGGAGTCTAGGACCAGAGGACACAGATAGAGTGGATGTGGAGAGGATGTTTCCTATAGTGGGGTAGTCTAGGACCAGAGGACAGAGATAGAGTGGATGTGGAGTGGATGTTTCCTATAGTGGGGGAGTCTAGGACCAGAGGACACAGATAGAGTGGATGTGGAGAGGATGTTTCCTATAGATGGAGAGTCTAGGACCAGAGGGCACAGATCGAGTGGATGTGGAGAGGACGTTTCCTATAGTAGGGGAGTCTAGGACCAGAGGACACAGATAGAGTGGATGTGGAGAGGATGTTTCCTATAGTGGGGGAGGCTAGTACCAGAGGACACAGATAGAGTGGATGTGGGGAGGATGTTTCTATAGTGGGGGAGTCTAGGACCAGAGGACACAGATAGAGTGGATGTGGAGAGGATGTTTCCGATAGTGGGGGAGGCTAGTACCAGAGGACACAGATAGAGTGGATGTGGGGAGGATGTTTCTATAGTGGGGGAGTCTAGGACCAGAGGACACAGATAGAGTGGATATGGAGAGGATGTTTCCTATAGTGGGGGAGTCTAGGACCAGAGGACACAGATAGAGTGGATGTGGAGAGGATGTTTCCTATAGTGGGGGAGGCTAGTACCAGAGGACACAGATAGAGTGGATGTGGAGAGGATGTTTCCTATAGTGGGGACCTCTAGGACCAGAGGACACAGATAGAGTGGATATGGAGAGGATGTTTCCTATAGTGGGGGAGTCTAGGACCAGAGGACACAGGTAGAGTGGGTGTGGAGAGGATGTTTCCCGTAGTGGGGGAGTCTAGGAGCAGAGGACACAGAAGGAGTGGATGTGGAGAGAATGTTTCCTATAGTGGGAGTCTCGGACCAGAGGACACAGATAGAGTGGATGTGGAGAGGATGTTTCGTATAGATGGGGAGTCCAGGACCAGAGGGCACAGATCGAGTGGATGTGGAGAGGACGTTTCCTATAGTAGGGGAGTGTAGGACCAGAGGACACAGATAGAGTGGATGTGGAGAGGATGTTTCCTATAGTGGAGGAGTCTAGGACCAGAGGACACAGATAGAGTGGATGTGGAGAGGATGTTTCCTATAGTGGGGGAGTCTAGGACCAGAGGACACAGACAGTGGATGTGGAGAGGATGTTTCCTATAGTGGGGGAGTCTAGGACCAGAGGACACAGATAGAGGGGATGTGGAGAGGATGTTTCCTATAGTGGAGGAGTCTAGGACCAGAGGACACAGAGAGAGTGAATGTGGAGAGGACGTTTCCTATAGCGGGGAATCTAGGACCAGAGGGCACAGATCGAGTGGATGTGGAGAGGACGTTTCCTATAATGGGGGAGTCTAGGACCAGAGGACACAGATAGAGTGGATGTGGAGAGGATAATTCCTATAGTGGGGGAGTCTAGGACCAGAGGACACAGATAGAGTGGACGCGGAGAGAATGTTTCCTATAGTGGAGGAGTCTAGGACCAGAGGACACAGATAGAGTGGGTATGGAGAGGATGTTTCCTATAGTGGGGGAGTCTAGGACCAGAGGACACAGATAGAGTGGGTGTGGAGAGGATGTTTCCTATAGTGGGGGAGTCTAGGACCAGAGGACACAGACAGAGGATGTGGAGAGAATCTTTCCAATAGTGGGGGAGTCTAGGACCAGAGGACACAGATAGAGTGGATGTGGAGAGGATGTTTCCTATAGTGGGGGAGTCTAGGACCAGAGGACACAGATAGAGTGGGTGTGGAGAGGATGTTTCCTATAGTGGGGGAGTCTAGGACCAGAGGACACAGACAGTGGATGTGGAGAGAATCTTTCCAATAGTGGGGGAGTCTAGGACCAGAGGACACAGATAGAGTGGATGTGGAGAGGATGTTTCCTATAGTGGGGGAGTCTAGGACCAGAGGACACAGACAGTGGATGTGGAGAGAATCTTTCCTATAGTGGGGGAGTCTAGGACCAGATGACACAGATAGAGTGAGTGTGGAGAGGATGTTTCCAATAGTGGGGGAGTCTAGGACCAGAGGACACATATAGAGTGGGTGTGGAGAGAATGTTTCCAATAGTGGAGGAGTCTAGGACCAGAGGACACAGATGGAGTGGATGTGGAGAGGATGTTTCCTATAGTGGGGGAGTCTAGGACCAGAGGACACAGATAGAGTGGATGTGGAGAGGATGTTTCCTATAGTGGGGTAGTCTAGGACCAGAGGACACAGATAGAGTGGATGTGGAGTGGATGTTTGCTATAGTGGGGGAGTCTAGGACCAGAGAACACAGACAGTGGATGTGGAGAGAATCTTTCCAATAGTGGGGGAGGCTAGTACCAGAGGACACAGATAGAGTGGATGTGGGGAGGATGTTTCTATAGTGGGGGAGTATCGGACCAGAGGACACAGATAGAGTGGATGTGGAGAGGATGTTTCCGATAGTGGGGGAGGCTAGTACCAGAGGACACAGATAGAGTGGATGTGGGGAGGATGTTTCTATAGTGGGGGAGTCTAGGACCAGAGGACACAGATAGAGTGGATATGGAGAGGATGTTTCCTATAGTGGGGGAGTCTAGGACCAGAGGACACAGATAGAGTGGATGTGGAGAGGATGTTTCCTATAGTGGGGGAGGCTAGTACCAGAGGACACAGATAGAGTGGATGTGGAGAGGATGTTTCCTATAGTGGGGACCTCTAGGACCAGAGGACACAGATAGAGTGGATATGGAGAGGATGTTTCCTATAGTGGGGGAGTCTAGGACCAGAGGACACAGGTAGAGTGGGTGTGGAGAGGATGTTTCCCGTAGTGGGGGAGTCTAGGAGCAGAGGACACAGAAGGAGTGGATGTGGAGAGAATGTTTCCTATAGTGGGAGTCTCGGACCAGAGGACACAGATAGAGTGGATGTGGAGAGGATGTTTCGTATAGATGGGGAGTCCAGGACCAGAGGGCACAGATCGAGTGGATGTGGAGAGGACGTTTCCTATAGTAGGGGAGTGTAGGACCAGAGGACACAGATAGAGTGGATGTGGAGAGGATGTTTCCTATAGTGGAGGAGTCTAGGACCAGAGGACACAGATAGAGTGGATGTGGAGAGGATGTTTCCTATAGTGGGGGAGTCTAGGACCAGAGGACACAGACAGTGGATGTGGAGAGGATGTTTCCTATAGTGGGGGAGTCTAGGACCAGAGGACACAGATAGAGGGGATGTGGAGAGGATGTTTCCTATAGTGGAGGAGTCTAGGACCAGAGGACACAGATAGAGTGAATGTGGAGAGGACGTTTCCTATAGCGGGGAATCTAGGACCAGAGGGCACAGATCGAGTGGATGTGGAGAGGACGTTTCCTATAATGGGGGAGTCTAGGACCAGAGGACACAGATAGAGTGGATGTGGAGAGGATAATTCCTATAGTGGGGGAGTCTAGGACCAGAGGACACAGATAGAGTGGACGCGGAGAGAATGTTTCCTATAGTGGAGGAGTCTAGGACCAGAGGACACAGATAGAGTGGGTATGGAGAGGATGTTTCCTATAGTGGGGGAGTCTAGGACCAGAGGACACAGATAGAGTGGGTGTGGAGAGGATGTTTCCTATAGTGGGGGAGTCTAGGACCAGAGGACACAGACAGAGGATGTGGAGAGAATCTTTCCAATAGTGGGGGAGTCTAGGACCAGAGGACACAGATAGAGTGGATGTGGAGAGGATGTTTCCTATAGTGGGGGAGTCTAGGACCAGAGGACTCAGATAGAGTGGGTGTGGAGAGGATGTTTCCTATAGTGGGGGAGTCTAGGACCAGAGGACACAGATAGAGTGGGTGTGGAGAGGATGTTTCCTATAGTGGGGGAGTCTAGGACCAGAGGACACAGACAGTGGATGTGGAGAGAATCTTTCCAATAGTGGGGGAGTCTAGGACCAGAGGACACAGATAGAGTGGATGTGGAGAGGATGTTTCCTATAGTGGGGGAGTCTAGGACCAGAGGACACAGATAGAGTGGATGTGCAGAGGATGTTTCCTATAGTGGGGGAGTCTAGGACCAGAGGACACAGACAGTGGATGTGGAGAGAATCTTTCCAATAGTGGGGGAGTCTAGGACCAGAGGACACAGATAGAGTGGATGTGGAGAGGATGTTTCCTATAGTGGGGGAGTCTAGGACCAGAGGACACAGATAGAGTGAGTGTGGAGAGGATGTTTCCAATAGTGGGGGAGTCTAGGACCTGAGGACACATATAGAGTGGGTGTGGAGAGAATGTTTCCAATAGTGGAGGAGTCTAGGACCAGAGGACACAGATGGAGTGGATGTGGAGAGGATGTTTCCTATAGTGGGGGAGTCTAGGACCAGAGGACACAGATAGAGTGGATGTGGAGAGGATGTTTCCTATAGTGGGGTAGTCTAGGACCAGAGGACAGAGATAGAGTGGATGTGGAGTGGATGTTTCCTATAGTGGGGGAGTCTAGGACCAGAGGACACAGATAGAGTGGATGTGGAGAGGATGTTTCCTATAGATGGAGAGTCTAGGACCAGAGGGCACAGATCGAGTGGATGTGGAGAGGACGTTTCCTATAGTAGGGGAGTCTAGGACCAGAGGACACAGATAGAGTGGATGTGGAGAGGATGTTTCCTATAGTGGGGGAGGCTAGTACCAGAGGACACAGATAGAGTGGATGTGGGGAGGATGTTTCTATAGTGGGGGAGTCTAGGACCAGAGGACACAGATAGAGTGGATGTGGAGAGGATGTTTCCGATAGTGGGGGAGGCTAGTACCAGAGGACACAGATAGAGTGGATGTGGGGAGGATGTTTCTATAGTGGGGGAGTCTAGGACCAGAGGACACAGATAGAGTGGATATGGAGAGGATGTTTCCTATAGTGGGGGAGTCTAGGACCAGAGGACACAGATAGAGTGGATGTGGAGAGGATGTTTCCTATAGTGGGGGAGGCTAGTACCAGAGGACACAGATAGAGTGGATGTGGAGAGGATGTTTCCTATAGTGGGGACCTCTAGGACCAGAGGACACAGATAGAGTGGATATGGAGAGGATGTTTCCTATAGTGGGGGAGTCTAGGACCAGAGGACACAGGTAGAGTGGGTGTGGAGAGGATGTTTCCCGTAGTGGGGGAGTCTAGGAGCAGAGGACACAGAAGGAGTGGATGTGGAGAGAATGTTTCCTATAGTGGGAGTCTCGGACCAGAGGACACAGATAGAGTGGATGTGGAGAGGATGTTTCCTATAGATGGGGAGTCCAGGACCAGAGGGCACAGATCGAGTGGATGTGGAGAGGACGTTTCCTATAGTAGGGGAGTGTAGGACCAGAGGACACAGATAGTGGAGAGGATGTTTCCTATAGTGGAGGAGTCTAGGACCAGAGGACACAGATAGAGTGGATGTGGAGAGGATGTTTCCTATAGTGGGGGAGTCTAGGACCAGAGGACACAGACAGTGGATGTGGAGAGGATGTTTCCTATAGTGGGGGAGTCTAGGACCAGAGGACACAGATAGAGGGGATGTGGAGAGGATGTTTCCTATAGTGGAGGAGTCTAGGACCAGAGGACACAGATAGAGTGAATGTGGAGAGGATGTTTCCTATAGTGGGGGAGTCTAGGACCAGAGGACACAGATAGAGTGGGTGTGGAGAGGATGTTTCCTATAGTGGGGGAGTCTAGGACCAGAGGACACAGACAGTGGATGTGGAGAGAATCTTTCCAATAGTGGGGGAGTCTAGGACCAGAGGACACAGATAGAGTGGATGTGGAGAGGATGTTTCCTATAGTGGGGGAGTCTAGGACCAGAGGACACAGATAGAGTGGATGTGCAGAGGATGTTTCCTATAGTGGGGGAGTCTAGGACCAGAGGACACAGACAGTGGATGTGGAGAGAATCTTTCCAATAGTGGGGGAGTCTAGGACCAGAGGACACAGATAGAGTGGATGTGGAGAGGATGTTTCCTATAGTGGGGGAGTCTAGGACCAGAGGACACAGGTAGAGTGGGTGTGGAGAGGATGTTTCCCGTAGTGGGGGAGTCTAGGAGCAGAGGACACAGAAGGAGTGGATGTGGAGAGAATGTTTCCTATAGTGGGAGTCTCGGACCAGAGGACACAGATAGAGTGGATGTGGAGAGGATGTTTCGTATAGATGGGGAGTCCAGGACCAGAGGGCACAGATCGAGTGGATGTGGAGAGGACGTTTCCTATAGTAGGGGAGTGTAGGACCAGAGGACACAGATAGAGTGGATGTGGAGAGGATGTTTCCTATAGTGGAGGAGTCTAGGACCAGAGGACACAGATAGAGTGGATGTGGAGAGGATGTTTCCTATAGTGGGGGAGTCTAGGACCAGAGGACACAGACAGTGGATGTGGAGAGGATGTTTCCTATAGTGGGGGAGTCTAGGACCAGAGGACACAGATAGAGGGGATGTGGAGAGGATGTTTCCTATAGTGGAGGAGTCTAGGACCAGAGGACACAGATAGAGTGAATGTGGAGAGGACGTTTCCTATAGCGGGGAATCTAGGACCAGAGGGCACAGATCGAGTGGATGTGGAGAGGACGTTTCCTATAATGGGGGAGTCTAGGACCAGAGGACACAGATAGAGTGGATGTGGAGAGGATAATTCCTATAGTGGGGGAGTCTAGGACCAGAGGACACAGATAGAGTGGACGCGGAGAGAATGTTTCCTATAGTGGAGGAGTCTAGGACCAGAGGACACAGATAGAGTGGGTATGGAGAGGATGTTTCCTATAGTGGGGGAGTCTAGGACCAGAGGACACAGATAGAGTGGGTGTGGAGAGGATGTTTCCTATAGTGGGGGAGTCTAGGACCAGAGGACACAGACAGAGGATGTGGAGAGAATCTTTCCAATAGTGGGGGAGTCTAGGACCAGAGGACACAGATAGAGTGGATGTGGAGAGGATGTTTCCTATAGTGGGGGAGTCTAGGACCAGAGGACTCAGATAGAGTGGGTGTGGAGAGGATGTTTCCTATAGTGGGGGAGTCTAGGACCAGAGGACACAGATAGAGTGGGTGTGGAGAGGATGTTTCCTATAGTGGGGGAGTCTAGGACCAGAGGACACAGACAGTGGATGTGGAGAGAATCTTTCCAATAGTGGGGGAGTCTAGGACCAGAGGACACAGATAGAGTGGATGTGGAGAGGATGTTTCCTATAGTGGGGGAGTCTAGGACCAGAGGACACAGATAGAGTGGATGTGCAGAGGATGTTTCCTATAGTGGGGGAGTCTAGGACCAGAGGACACAGACAGTGGATGTGGAGAGAATCTTTCCAATAGTGGGGGAGTCTAGGACCAGAGGACACAGATAGAGTGGATGTGGAGAGGATGTTTCCTATAGTGGGGGAGTCTAGGACCAGAGGACACAGATAGAGTGAGTGTGGAGAGGATGTTTCCAATAGTGGGGGAGTCTAGGACCTGAGGACACATATAGAGTGGGTGTGGAGAGAATGTTTCCAATAGTGGAGGAGTCTAGGACCAGAGGACACAGATGGAGTGGATGTGGAGAGGATGTTTCCTATAGTGGGGGAGTCTAGGACCAGAGGACACAGATAGAGTGGATGTGGAGAGGATGTTTCCTATAGTGGGGTAGTCTAGGACCAGAGGACAGAGATAGAGTGGATGTGGAGTGGATGTTTCCTATAGTGGGGGAGTCTAGGACCAGAGGACACAGATAGAGTGGATGTGGAGAGGATGTTTCCTATAGATGGAGAGTCTAGGACCAGAGGGCACAGATCGAGTGGATGTGGAGAGGACGTTTCCTATAGTAGGGGAGTCTAGGACCAGAGGACACAGATAGAGTGGATGTGGAGAGGATGTTTCCTATAGTGGGGGAGGCTAGTACCAGAGGACACAGATAGAGTGGATGTGGGGAGGATGTTTCTATAGTGGGGGAGTCTAGGACCAGAGGACACAGATAGAGTGGATGTG
This sequence comes from Hypanus sabinus, assembly GCF_030144855.1. Lineage (NCBI taxonomy): Eukaryota > Metazoa > Chordata > Chondrichthyes > Myliobatiformes > Dasyatidae > Hypanus > Hypanus sabinus. The sequence goes on along the minus strand of NW_026781547.1, from coordinate 29,265 downwards.
GAGAGGATGTTTCCGATAGTGGGGGAGGCTAGTACCAGAGGACACAGATAGAGTGGATGTGGGGAGGATGTTTCTATAGTGGGGGAGTCTAGGACCAGAGGACACAGATAGAGTGGATATGGAGAGGATGTTTCCTATAGTGGGGGAGTCTAGGACCAGAGGACACAGATAGAGTGGATGTGGAGAGGATGTTTCCTATAGTGGGGGAGGCTAGTACCAGAGGACACAGATAGAGTGGATGTGGAGAGGATGTTTCCTATAGTGGGGACCTCTAGGACCAGAGGACACAGATAGAGTGGATATGGAGAGGATGTTTCCTATAGTGGGGGAGTCTAGGACCAGAGGACACAGGTAGAGTGGGTGTGGAGAGGATGTTTCCCGTAGTGGGGGAGTCTAGGAGCAGAGGACACAGAAGGAGTGGATGTGGAGAGAATGTTTCCTATAGTGGGAGTCTCGGACCAGAGGACACAGATAGAGTGGATGTGGAGAGGATGTTTCCTATAGATGGGGAGTCCAGGACCAGAGGGCACAGATCGAGTGGATGTGGAGAGGACGTTTCCTATAGTAGGGGAGTGTAGGACCAGAGGACACAGATAGTGGAGAGGATGTTTCCTATAGTGGAGGAGTCTAGGACCAGAGGACACAGATAGAGTGGATGTGGAGAGGATGTTTCCTATAGTGGGGGAGTCTAGGACCAGAGGACACAGACAGTGGATGTGGAGAGGATGTTTCCTATAGTGGGGGAGTCTAGGACCAGAGGACACAGATAGAGGGGATGTGGAGAGGATGTTTCCTATAGTGGAGGAGTCTAGGACCAGAGGACACAGATAGAGTGAATGTGGAGAGGATGTTTCCTATAGTGGGGGAGTCTAGGACCAGAGGACACAGATAGAGTGGGTGTGGAGAGGATGTTTCCTATAGTGGGGGAGTCTAGGACCAGAGGACACAGACAGTGGATGTGGAGAGAATCTTTCCAATAGTGGGGGAGTCTAGGACCAGAGGACACAGATAGAGTGGATGTGGAGAGGATGTTTCCTATAGTGGGGGAGTCTAGGACCAGAGGACACAGATAGAGTGGATGTGCAGAGGATGTTTCCTATAGTGGGGGAGTCTAGGACCAGAGGACACAGACAGTGGATGTGGAGAGAATCTTTCCAATAGTGGGGGAGTCTAGGACCAGAGGACACAGATAGAGTGGATGTGGAGAGGATGTTTCCTATAGTGGGGGAGTCTAGGACCAGAGGACACAGATAGAGTGAGTGTGGAGAGGATGTTTCCAATAGTGGGGGAGTCTAGGACCTGAGGACACATATAGAGTGGGTGTGGAGAGAATGTTTCCAATAGTGGAGGAGTCTAGGACCAGAGGACACAGATGGAGTGGATGTGGAGTGGATGTTTCCTATAGTGGGGGAGTCTAGGACCAGAGGACACAGATAGAGTGGATGTGGAGAGGATGTTTCCTATAGATGGAGAGTCTAGGACCAGAGGGCACAGATCGAGTGGATGTGGAGAGGACGTTTCCTATAGTAGGGGAGTCTAGGACCAGAGGACACAGATAGAGTGGATGTGGAGAGGATGTTTCCTATAGTGGGGGAGGCTAGTACCAGAGGACACAGATAGAGTGGATGTGGGGAGGATGTTTCTATAGTGGGGGAGTCTAGGACCAGAGGACACAGATAGAGTGGATGTGGAGAGGATGTTTCCGATAGTGGGGGAGGCTAGTACCAGAGGACACAGATAGAGTGGATGTGGGGAGGATGTTTCTATAGTGGGGGAGTCTAGGACCAGAGGACACAGATAGAGTGGATGTGGAGAGGATGTTTCCTATAGTGGGGACCTCTAGGACCAGAGGACACAGATAGAGTGGATATGGAGAGGATGTTTCCTATAGTGGGGGAGTCTAGGACCAGAGGACACAGGTAGAGTGGGTGTGGAGAGGATGTTTCCCGTAGTGGGGGAGTCTAGGAGCAGAGGACACAGAAGGAGTGGATGTGGAGAGAATGTTTCCTATAGTGGGAGTCTCGGACCAGAGGACACAGATAGAGTGGATGTGGAGAGGATGTTTCCTATAGATGGGGAGTCCAGGACCAGAGGGCACAGATCGAGTGGATGTGGAGAGGACGTTTCCTATAGTAGGGGAGTGTAGGACCAGAGGACACAGATAGTGGAGAGGATGTTTCCTATAGTGGAGGAGTCTAGGACCAGAGGACACAGATAGAGTGGATGTGGAGAGGATGTTTCCTATAGTGGGGGAGTCTAGGACCAGAGGACACAGACAGTGGATGTGGAGAGGATGTTTCCTATAGTGGGGGAGTCTAGGACCAGAGGACACAGATAGAGGGGATGTGGAGAGGATGTTTCCTATAGTGGAGGAGTCTAGGACCAGAGGACACAGATAGAGTGAATGTGGAGAGGACGTTTCCTATAGCGGGGAATCTAGGACCAGAGGGCACAGATCGAGTGGATGTGGAGAGGACGTTTCCTATAATGGGGGAGTCTAGGACCAGAGGACACAGATAGAGTGGATGTGGAGAGGATAATTCCTATAGTGGGGGAGTCTAGGACCAGAGGACACAGATAGAGTGGACGCGGAGAGAATGTTTCCTATAGTGGAGGAGTCTAGGACCAGAGGACACAGATAGAGTGGGTATGGAGAGGATGTTTCCTATAGTGGGGGAGTCTAGGACCAGAGGACACAGATAGAGTGGGTGTGGAGAGGATGTTTCCTATAGTGGGGGAGTCTAGGACCAGAGGACACAGACAGAGGATGTGGAGAGAATCTTTCCAATAGTGGGGGAGTCTAGGACCAGAGGACACAGATAGAGTGGATGTGGAGAGGATGTTTCCTATAGTTGGGGAGTCTAGGACCAGAGGACACAGATAGAGTGGGTGTGGAGAGGATGTTTCCTATAGTGGGGGAGTCTAGGACCAGAGGACACAGACAGTGGATGTGGAGAGAATCTTTCCAATAGTGGGGGAGTCTAGGACCAGAGGACACAGATAGAGTGGATGTGGAGAGGATGTTTCCTATAGTGGGGGAGTCTAGGACCAGAGGACACAGACAGTGGATGTGGAGAGAATCTTTCCTATAGTGGGGGAGTCTAGGACCAGATGACACAGATAGAGTGAGTGTGGAGAGGATGTTTCCAATAGTGGGGGAGTCTAGGACCAGAGGACACATATAGAGTGGGTGTGGAGAGAATGTTTCCAATAGTGGAGGAGTCTAGGACCAGAGGACACAGATGGAGTGGATGTGGAGAGGATGTTTCCTATAGTGGGGGAGTCTAGGACCAGAGGACACAGATAGAGTGGATGTGGAGAGGATGTTTCCTATAGTGGGGTAGTCTAGGACCAGAGGACACAGATAGAGTGGATGTGGAGTGGATGTTTGCTATAGTGGGGGAGTCTAGGACCAGAGAACACAGACAGTGGATGTGGAGAGAATCTTTCCAATAGTGGGGGAGGCTAGTACCAGAGGACACAGATAGAGTGGATGTGGGGAGGATGTTTCTATAGTGGGGGAGTCTAGGACCAGAGGACACAGATAGAGTGGATGTGGAGAGGATGTTTCCGATAGTGGGGGAGGCTAGTACCAGAGGACACAGATAGAGTGGATGTGGGGAGGATGTTTCTATAGTGGGGGAGTCTAGGACCAGAGGACACAGATAGAGTGGATATGGAGAGGATGTTTCCTATAGTGGGGGAGTCTAGGACCAGAGGACACAGATAGAGTGGATGTGGAGAGGATGTTTCCTATAGTGGGGGAGGCTAGTACCAGAGGACACAGATAGAGTGGATGTGGAGAGGATGTTTCCTATAGTGGGGACCTCTAGGACCAGAGGACACAGATAGAGTGGATATGGAGAGGATGTTTCCTATAGTGGGGGAGTCTAGGACCAGAGGACACAGGTAGAGTGGGTGTGGAGAGGATGTTTCCCGTAGTGGGGGAGTCTAGGAGCAGAGGACACAGAAGGAGTGGATGTGGAGAGAATGTTTCCTATAGTGGGAGTCTCGGACCAGAGGACACAGATAGAGTGGATGTGGAGAGGATGTTTCCTATAGATGGGGAGTCCAGGACCAGAGGGCACAGATCGAGTGGATGTGGAGAGGACGTTTCCTATAGTAGGGGAGTGTAGGACCAGAGGACACAGATAGAGTGGATGTGGAGAGGATGTTTCCTATAGTGGAGGAGTCTAGGACCAGAGGACACAGATAGAGTGGATGTGGAGAGGATGTTTCCTATAGTGGGGGAGTCTAGGACCAGAGGACACAGACAGTGGATGTGGAGAGGATGTTTCCTATAGTGGGGGAGTCTAGGACCAGAGGACACAGATAGAGGGGATGTGGAGAGGATGTTTCCTATAGTGGAGGAGTCTAGGACCAGAGGACACAGATAGAGTGAATGTGGAGAGGACGTTTCCTATAGCGGGGAATCTAGGACCAGAGGGCACAGATCGAGTGGATGTGGAGAGGACGTTTCCTATAATGGGGGAGTCTAGGACCAGAGGACACAGATAGAGTGGATGTGGAGAGGATAATTCCTATAGTGGGGGAGTCTAGGACCAGAGGACACAGATAGAGTGGACGCGGAGAGAATGTTTCCTATAGTGGAGGAGTCTAGGACCAGAGGACACAGATAGAGTGGGTATGGAGAGGATGTTTCCTATAGTGGGGGAGTCTAGGACCAGAGGACACAGATAGAGTGGGTGTGGAGAGGATGTTTCCTATAGTGGGGGAGTCTAGGACCAGAGGACACAGACAGAGGATGTGGAGAGAATCTTTCCAATAGTGGGGGAGTCTAGGACCAGAGGACACAGATAGAGTGGATGTGGAGAGGATGTTTCCTATAGTGGGGGAGTCTAGGACCAGAGGACACAGATAGAGTGGGTGTGGAGAGGATGTTTCCTATAGTGGGGGAGTCTAGGACCAGAGGACACAGACAGTGGATGTGGAGAGAATCTTTCCAATAGTGGGGGAGTCTAGGACCAGAGGACACAGATAGAGTGGATGTGGAGAGGATGTTTCCTATAGTGGGGGAGTCTAGGACCAGAGGACACAGACAGTGGATGTGGAGAGAATCTTTCCTATAGTGGGGGAGTCTAGGACCAGATGACACAGATAGAGTGAGTGTGGAGAGGATGTTTCCAATAGTGGGGGAGTCTAGGACCAGAGGACACATATAGAGTGGGTGTGGAGAGAATGTTTCCAATAGTGGAGGAGTCTAGGACCAGAGGACACAGATGGAGTGGATGTGGAGAGGATGTTTCCTATAGTGGGGGAGTCTAGGACCAGAGGACACAGATAGAGTGGATGTGGAGAGGATGTTTCCTATAGTGGGGTAGTCTAGGACCAGAGGACACAGATAGAGTGGATGTGGAGTGGATGTTTGCTATAGTGGGGGAGTCTAGGACCAGAGAACACAGACAGTGGATGTGGAGAGAATCTTTCCAATAGTGGGGGAGGCTAGTACCAGAGGACACAGATAGAGTGGATGTGGGGAGGATGTTTCTATAGTGGGGGAGTCTAGGACCAGAGGACACAGATAGAGTGGATGTGGAGAGGATGTTTCCGATAGTGGGGGAGGCTAGTACCAGAGGACACAGATAGAGTGGATGTGGGGAGGATGTTTCTATAGTGGGGGAGTCTAGGACCAGAGGACACAGATAGAGTGGATATGGAGAGGATGTTTCCTATAGTGGGGGAGTCTAGGACCAGAGGACACAGATAGAGTGGATGTGGAGAGGATGTTTCTTATAGTGGGGGAGGCTAGTACCAGAGGACACAGATAGAGTGGATGTGGAGAGGATGTTTCCTATAGTGGGGACCTCTAGGACCAGAGGACACAGATAGAGTGGATATGGAGAGGATGTTTCCTATAGTGGGGGAGTCTAGGACCAGAGGACACAGGTAGAGTGGGTGTTGAGAGGATGTTTCCCGTAGTGGGGGAGTCTAGGAGCAGAGGACACAGAAGGAGTGGATGTGGAGAGAATGTTTCCTATAGTGGGAGTCTCGGACCAGAGGACACAGATAGAGTGGATGTGGAGAGGATGTTTCCTATAGATGGGGAGTCCAGGACCAGAGGGCACAGATCGAGTGGATGTGGAGAGGACGTTTCCTATAGTAGGGGAGTGTAGGACCAGAGGACACAGATAGAGTGGATGTGGAGAGGATGTTTCCTATAGTGGAGGAGTCTAGGACCAGAGGACACAGATAGAGTGGATGTGGAGAGGATGTTTCCTATAGTGGGGGAGTCTAGGACCAGAGGACACAGACAGTGGATGTGGAGAGGATGTTTCCTATAGTGGGGGAGTCTAGGACCAGAGGACACAGATAGAGGGGATGTGGAGAGGATGTTTCCTATAGTGGAGGAGTCTAGGACCAGAGGACACAGATAGAGTGAATGTGGAGAGGACGTTTCCTATAGCGGGGAATCTAGGACCAGAGGGCACAGATCGAGTGGATGTGGAGAGGACGTTTCCTATAATGGGGGAGTCTAGGACCAGAGGACACAGATAGAGTGGATGTGGAGAGGATAATTCCTATAGTGGGGGAGTCTAGGACCAGAGGACACAGATAGAGTGGACGCGGAGAGAATGTTTCCTATAGTGGAGGAGTCTAGGACCAGAGGACACAGATAGAGTGGGTATGGAGAGGATGTTTCCTATAGTGGGGGAGTCTAGGACCAGAGGACACAGATAGAGTGGGTGTGGAGAGGATGTTTCCTATAGTGGGGGAGTCTAGGACCAGAGGACACAGACAGAGGATGTGGAGAGAATCTTTCCAATAGTGGGGGAGTCTAGGACCAGAGGACACAGATAGAGTGGATGTGGAGTGGATGTTTCCTATAGTGGGGGAGTCTAGGACCAGAGGACACAGATAGAGTGGGTGTGGAGAGGATGTTTCCTATAGTGGGGGAGTCTAGGACCAGAGGACACAGACAGTGGATGTGGAGAGAATCTTTCCAATAGTGGGGGAGTCTAGGACCAGAGGACACAGATAGAGTGGATGTGGAGAGGATGTTTCCTATAGTGGGGGAGTCTAGGACCAGAGGACACAGACAGTGGATGTGGAGAGAATCTTTCCTATAGTGGGGGAGTCTAGGACCAGATGACACAGATAGAGTGAGTGTGGAGAGGATGTTTCCAATATTGGGGGAGTCTAGGACCAGAGAACACATATAGAGTGGGTGTGGAGAGAATGTTTCCAATAGTGGAGGAGTCTAGGACCAGAGGACACAGATGGAGTGGATGTGGAGAGGATGTTTCCTATAGTGGGGGAGTCTAGGACCAGAGGACACAGATAGAGTGGATGTGGAGAGGATGTTTCCTATAGTGGGGTAGTCTAGGACCAGAGGACACAGATAGAGTGGATGTGGAGTGGATGTTTGCTATAGTGGGGGAGTCTAGGACCAGAGGACACAGATAGAGTGGATGTGGAGAGGATGTTTCCTATAGTGGGGGAGTCTAGGACCAGAGCACACAGATGGAGTGGATGTGGAGAGGATGTTTCCTATAGTAGGGGAGTCTAGGACCAGAGGACACAGATAGAGTGGATGTGGAGAGGATGTTTCCTATAGTGGGGGAGTCTAGGACCAGAGGACACAGACAGTGGATGTGGAGAGGATGTTTCCTATAGTGGGGGAGTCTAGGACCAGAGGACACAGACAGTGGATGTGGAGAGGATGTTTCCTATAGTGGGGGAGTCTAGGACCAGAGGACACAGATAGAGGGGATGTGGAGTGGATGTTTCCTATAGTGGGGGAGTCTAGGACCAGAGGACACAGATTGAGTGGATGTGGAGAGGATGTTTCCTATAGTGGGGGAGTCTAGGACCAGAGGACACAGATAGAGTGGATGTGGAGAGGATGTTTCCTATAATGGGGGAGTCTAGGACCACAGATAGAGTGGATGTGGAGAGGATGTTTCCTATAGTGGGGGAGTCTAGGACCAGTGGACACAGACAGTGGGTGTGGAGAGGATGTTTCCTATAGTGGGGGAGTCTAGGACCAGAGGACACAGACAGTGGATGTGGAGAGGATGTTTCCTATAGTGGGGGAGTCTAGGACCAGAGGACACAGACAGTGGATGTGGAGAGGATGTTTCCTATAGTGGGGGAGTCTAGGACCAGAGGACACAGATAGAGGGGATGTGGAGTGGATGTTTCCTATAGTGGGGGAGTCTAGGACCAGAGGACACAGATTGAGTGGATGTGGAGAGGATGTTTCCTATAGTGGGGGAGTCTAGGACCAGAGGACACAGATAGAGTGGATGTGGAGAGGATGTTTCCTATAGTGGGGGAGTCTAGGACCAGAGGACACAGATAGAGTGGATGTGGAGTGGATGTTTCCTATAGTGGGGGAGTCTAGGACCAGAGGACACAGATAGAGTGGGTGTGGAGAGGATGTTTCCTATAGTGGGGGAGTCTAGGACCAGAGGACACAGACAGTGGATGTGGAGAGAATCTTTCCAATAGTGGGGGAGTCTAGGACCAGAGGACACAGATAGAGTGGATGTGGAGAGGATGTTTCCTATAGTGGGGGAGTCTAGGACCAGAGGACACAGACAGTGGATGTGGAGAGAATCTTTCCTATAGTGGGGGAGTCTAGGACCAGATGACACAGATAGAGTGAGTGTGGAGAGGATGTTTCCAATATTGGGGGAGTCTAGGACCAGAGAACACATATAGAGTGGGTGTGGAGAGAATGTTTCCAATAGTGGAGGAGTCTAGGACCAGAGGACACAGATGGAGTGGATGTGGAGAGGATGTTTCCTATAGTGGGGGAGTCTAGGACCAGAGGACACAGATAGAGTGGATGTGGAGAGGATGTTTCCTATAGTGGGGTAGTCTAGGACCAGAGGACACAGATAGAGTGGATGTGGAGTGGATGTTTGCTATAGTGGGGGAGTCTAGGACCAGAGGACACAGATAGAGTGGATGTGGAGAGGATGTTTCCTATAGTGGGGGAGTCTAGGACCAGAGCACACAGATGGAGTGGATGTGGAGAGGATGTTTCCTATAGTAGGGGAGTCTAGGACCAGAGGACACAGATAGAGTGGATGTGGAGAGGATGTTTCCTATAGTGGGGGAGTCTAGGACCAGAGGACACAGACAGTGGATGTGGAGAGGATGTTTCCTATAGTGGGGGAGTCTAGGACCAGAGGACACAGACAGTGGATGTGGAGAGGATGTTTCCTATAGTGGGGGAGTCTAGGACCAGAGGACACAGATAGAGGGGATGTGGAGTGGATGTTTCCTATAGTGGGGGAGTCTAGGACCAGAGGACACAGATTGAGTGGATGTGGAGAGGATGTTTCCTATAGTGGGGGAGTCTAGGACCAGAGGACACAGATAGAGTGGATGTGGAGAGGATGTTTCCTATAATGGGGGAGTCTAGGACCACAGATAGAGTGGATGTGGAGAGGATGTTTCCTATAGTGGGGGAGTCTAGGACCAGTGGACACAGACAGTGGGTGTGGAGAGGATGTTTCCTATAGTGGGGGAGTCTAGGACCAGAGGACACAGACAGTGGATGTGGAGAGGATGTTTCCTATAGTGGGGGAGTCTAGGACCAGAGGACACAGACAGTGGATGTGGAGAGGATGTTTCCTATAGTGGGGGAGTCTAGGACCAGAGGACACAGATAGAGGGGATGTGGAGTGGATGTTTCCTATAGTGGGGGAGTCTAGGACCAGAGGACACAGATTGAGTGGATGTGGAGAGGATGTTTCCTATAGTGGGGGAGTCTAGGACCAGAGGACACAGATAGAGTGGATGTGGAGAGGATGTTTCCTATAATGGGGGAGTCTAGGACCACAGATAGAGTGGATGTGGAGAGGATGTTTCCTATAGTGGGGGAGTCTAGGACCAGTGGACACAGACAGTGGGTGTGGAGAGGATGTTTCCTATAGTGGGGGAGTCTAGGACCAGAGGACACAGACAGTGGATGTGGAGAGGATGTTTCCTATAGTGGGGGAGTCTAGGACCAGAGGACACAGATAGAGGGGATGTGGAGTGGATGTTTCCTATAGTGGGGGAGTCTAGGACCAGAGGACACAGATTGAGTGGATGTGGAGAGGATGTTTCCTATAGTGGGGGAGTCTAGGACCAGAGGACACAGATAGAGTGGATGTGGAGAGGATGTTTCCTATAATGGGGGAGTCTAGGACCACAGATAGAGTGGATGTGGAGAGGATGTTTCCTGTAGTGGGGGAGTCTAGGACCAGAGGACACAGATAGAGTGGGTGTGGAGAGTATGTTTCCTGTAGTGGGGGAGTCTAGGACCAGAGGACACAGCCTCAGAACAGAGGGGTGTCCATCTAGTACGGAGATGAGGAAACATTTACAGGAGGGAACGTGCAGATGCCGGAAATCCGAGCAACACTCCAAAATGCTGGAGGGGCTCAGCGGGCAGGGTCGGGTCTACGGAGGACAGTAAACGGGCTGAGACCCTGCGAACATTTCTTCGGCCAGGGCTGGGTGAATCTGCGGGACTCATCGCCTCAAGTCACCTACCCACCTCCTCATTTAAAGCGGAGGTGGGCAGGTGCTCGATTTGTCGGGGGGGGGGGGGCAAGAACGGTGTTGAGAGGGATAGTACGATGGAATGGCACAGTAGACTCGATGGGCTGAGCAGCCTTGTTCTGCTTTTATGTTGTATGGTCAAAGTTCAAAGATATTCAAAGCACGTGCTAAAGACGAACTTTCCTGCCGAGATTCACAGGGGAATGCAGTGGAGTTTCCTAACCTTAATTTTTGGCTTGTGCCTGGGCTGATGTGTTGCTTATTTTGTCCCTGTAAGCTGAGTGCCTTGTTGTGTTTCTTGTATTCGTGATTTTAGCTACCTGTTATAGTTTGTTGTCAAGTCCAGTCACTTCTTATTGTCATTTCGACCATAACTGCTGGTACAGTACACAGTAAAAACGAGACAACGTTTTTCAGGACCATGGTGTTACATGAAACAGTACAAAAACTAGACTGAACGACGTAAAAAACAACACAGAAACTACACTAGACTACAGACCTACCCAGGACTGCATAAATTGCACAAAACAGTGCAGGCATTACAATAAATAATAAACAGGACAATAGGGCAGTAAGGTGTCAGTCCAGACTCTGGGTATTGAGGAGTCTGATGGTTTGGGGGAAGAAACTGTTACACAGTCTGGTCGTGAGAGCCCGATTGCTTCGGAGCCTTTTCCCAGACGGCGGGAGGGAGAAGAGTTTGTATGAGGGGTGCGCGGGGTGGGGAGAAATGTCCGCGATGGAGGGAGAAGAGTGCTTTGGTCAGCCTGGGTTGTTTTTAAATGCACTTTATGAATAAATTTGATTTGACTTGACTGCACTGGTGTTTATTCGCTCCGGCGATTGGACGCAGGATGCGCGGGGGTTTATCTTCAGGGAAGAACCGCCTTCAACAATAACGCAGCCTTAAACAGCACCGCACCCGGTTCCTGCGCGTTGCAATTCAACAATCGGTGTCAGAAACAGGTACGAACGTTCACAAAGCATGAAGGTGACAGAGCAACACACACACAAAATGCCGGTGGAACGCAGCAGGCCGGGCAGCGTCTACATGGAGAAGCACCTGTCGACGTTTCGGGCCGAGACCATTCGTCAGGACTGACTGAAAGATAGCAAGAACCTCTTGCTAACGAAGGGTCTCGGCCCGAAACGTCGACAGTGCTTCTCCCTGTAGACGCTGCCCGGCCTGCTGTGTCCCACCGGCATTTTGTGTGTGTTGTTGCTTGAATTCCCAGCATCTGCAGATTTCCTCGTCTGAACAGTGCTTCTCCCTATAGACGCTGCCCGGCCTGCTGTGTCCCACCGGCATTTTGTGTGTGTTGTTGCTTGAATTCCCAGCATCTGCAGATTTCCTGGCGTTTGCTTTTGAAGATGACAAAGTGTCCTGTCTAAATGCCGACCGAAACACTCCTGCACCGACCGCAGAGACAAAGTGGTCCGGGGGAGGTGGGTGGGACACATCACTTTGTGGGAACTTTATGCAAACGTTGTAGCCAAGCCGCGGCTCAGACCCCTCCTTAGATGTCCGTAGCTTACCGTAGATGTCCGGCCCGTGAGGGGTGAAAACGTTGTAAAGAACGATATTGAGGGGCGCCACGACCCACTTCCCGTAGTAGTAGCTGTCCACCGCCACCAGGGGGAGCTGTAACACAGGATCAGGAACGATTTGCATTTCAATATTGAATTAGTCAATAGACAATAGACAGAAGTAGACCATTCGGCCCCTCGAGTCTGCACCGCCATTCTGAGATCATGGCTGATCATTCACTATCAATACCCGGTTCCTGCCTTGTCCCCATATCCCTTGATTCCCCTATCCATCAGATATCTATCCAGCTCCTTCTTGAAAGCATCCAGAGAATTGGCCTCCACCGTCTTCTGAGGCAGTGCATTCCACACCCCCACAACTCTCTGGGAGAAGAAGCTCTTCCTCAACTCTGTTTTAAATAACTGACCTCTTATTCTCAATCCATGCCCTCTGGTACTGGACTCTCCCAACATCTGGAACATATTTCCTGCCTCAATCCTATCAAATCCTTTAATTATCTTAAACGTTTCAATCAGATCCCCTCTCAATCTCCTCAATTCCAGCGTTTACAAGCCCAGTCTCTCCAATCTCTCTGCGTAAGACAGCCCTGCCATCCCAGGAATCAACCTAGTGAATCTACGCTGCACTTCCTCAATTGCCAGAATGTCCTTCCTTAAACCTGGAGACCAAAACTGTACACAATATTCCAGGTGTGGTCTCACCAGGGCCCTGTACAAATGCAAAAGGACATCCTTGCTCTTGTATTCAATTCCCCTTGTAACAAAGGCCAACATTCCATTTGCCCTCTTCACTGCCTGTTGCACTTGCTCATTCACCTTCATTGACTGGTGAACTAGGACTCCTAGGTCTCTTTGCATTTCTCCCTTACCTAACTCGACACCGTTCAGACAATACTCTGCCCTCTTGTTCCAGCTTCCAAAGTGGATAACTTCACATTTATTCACATTGAATGACATCTGCCAAGTATCTGCCCACTCACCCAGCCTATCCAAGTCTTCCTGTATTCTCCTAACGTCCTCTTCGCATGTCACACTGCCACCCAGTTTAGTATCGTCAGCAAACTTGCTGATATAGTTTTCAATGCCCTCATCTAAATCATTGATATAAATCGTAAAGAGCTGTGGTCCCAATACAGAGCCCTGTGGTACCCCACTAGTCACCTCTAGCCAGTCCGAGAAACACCCATTCACTGCTACCCTTTGCTTTCTATCTGCCAACCAGTTTTCTATCCATGTTGAAACCCTGCCCCCAATGCCATGAGCTCTGATTTTACTCACCAATCTCCTATGTGGCACCTTATCGAATGCCTTCTGAAAATCTAGGTACACTACATCCACTGGCTTACCCTCGTCTAACATCCTTATTACACCGTCAAAAAACTCCAACAGATTAGTCAAGCATGATTTGCCCTTGGTAAATCCATGCTGGCTCGGCCTAATCCTATTACTGCCATCAAGATTTGCCACTATTTCGTCCTTAATAATGGACTCAAGCATCTTCCCCACGACTGACGATAGTTCTCCGTTTTCTCCTTCCCTCCCTTCTTGAAAAGTGGGATAACATTAGCCACTCTCCAATCTTCAGGAACTGATCCTGAATCTAAGGAACATTGGAAAATCATTACCAATGCATCCGCAATTTCCTGAGCCACCTCTTTTAGAGCCCTCGGATGCAGACCATCTGGACCCGGGGATTTATTAGCCTTCAGTCCTACCAGTCTACTCATCACAGTTTCTTTCCTAATGTCAATCTGTCTCAATTCCTCTGATATCTTATGACCCTGGACCATCCATACATCTGGGAGATTGCTTGTGTCCTCCCTGGTGAAGACAGATCTAAAGTACGCATTAAATTCTGTTGCCATTTCCCTGTTTCCCATAACAATTTCTCCCAATTCATTCTTCAAGGGGCCAACATTGTTCTTAACTATCTTCTTTCGCTTCACATAGTTAAAAAAGCTTTTGCTATCCCCTTTTATATTCCTGGCTAGACTGAGCTCATACCTGATTTTTTTTCTCCGTATTGCTTTTTTAGTTAAGATCTGCTGTTCCTTAAAACTTTCCCAATCATCTGTATTCCCACTCATCTTAGCCCTGTCATACTTCTTTTTCTTTAATGCTATACAATCTCTGACTTCCTTTGTCAACTACTGTGGCCCCTTCCCCCTCTTTGAATCCTTCCTTCTCATTGGAATGAACTGCATTTGCATCTTTTGTATTATGCCCAAGAATATCTGCCACTGCTGATCCACTGTCTTTCCTGCCAGGGCATCCGCCCATTTAACTTTGGCCAGCTCTTCCCTCATGGCTCCGTAGTCTCCTTTATTTAATTGCAACACTGACACCTCTGATCTGCCCTTATCCCTCTCAAATTGTAGATAAAAACATCATGTTATGATCACTACTTCCTAATGGCTCCTTTACTTCAAGATCACTTATCAATTCCTGTTCATTACACATCACCAAGTCCAAAATAGCCTCGTTCCTGGTTGGCTCAAGCACAAGCTGTTCCAAAAATACATCCCTTAGACACTCCACAAACTCCCTATCCTGGGGTCCAGCACCTACCTGATTCTCCCAGTCCACCTGCATGTTGAAATCTCCCATAACGACCGCATTACCTTTAGCACATGCCAATGTTAACTCCCAATATCCACGCTACTGTTTGGGAGCCTGTACACAACACCCATTAGGGTCTTTTTACCCTTACCGTTCCTCAGCTCAATCCACACAGACTCTACTTCCCCTGTTCCCAAGTCACCTCTTGCTAAGGACTGAATCTCATTCCTCACCAACAGGGCCACCCCACCCCCTCTTCCATATTTCTGTCTCTACGATAGCACGTAGAGAATTGTAATGACTTCTCACATCCTTCACATACATGCAACCGTATAACAATTACAGCACGGAAACAGGCCATCTCGGCCCTTCTAGTCCGTGCCGAACGCTCACTCTCACCTCGTCCCACCGACCCGCACTCAGCCCATAACCCTCCATTCCTTTCCTGTCCATATACCCATCCAATTTTACTTTAAATGACAATATCGAACCTGCCTCTCCCACTTCTACTAGAAGCTCGTTCCACACAGCTGCCACTCTCCGAGTAAAGTTCTCCCTTGTGTTACCCATAAACTTTTGCCCCCTAACTATCAACTCATGTCCCCTTGTTTGAATCTACCCTACTCTCAATGGAAAAAGCCTATCCATGTCAACTCTATCTATCCCCCTCATAATTTTAAATACCTCTATCAAGTCTCCCCTCAACCTTCTATGCTCCAAAGAATAAAGACCTAACTTGTTCAACCTTTCCCTGTAACTTAGGTGCTGAAACCCAGGTAACATTCTAGTAAATCTCCTCTGTACTCTCTCTATTTTGTTGACATCTTTCCTATAATTCGGTGACCAGAACTGTACACAATACTCCAAATTCAGCCTGACCAATGCATTGTACAATTTTACCAATGCCTTGTACATGCAGAGTAAAAAATCTTTATGTCACATCTCAATCTAAATGTGCAATCATAGTAATTTTTAATCATTTATAATAAATAGAACAGTTAATGTAATATGGAGTGCACTCAAACCAGCCTGAGTTAATCAGTCTGACGGCCTGGTGGGAGAAGCTGTCCCGGAGCCTGTCGGTCCTGGCTTTTATGCTGCGGGACCGTTTCCCCGGTGGGAGCAGCTGGAACAGTTTGTGGTTGGGGTGACTCTGGTCCCCAGTGATCCTTCGGGCCCCTTTTTACGCACCTGTCTCTGTAAATGTCCCGAATAGCGGGGAGTTCACATCTACAGATGGGCCGGGCTGTCCACACCACTCTCTGCAGAGTCCTGCGACTGAGGGAGGCACAGTTCCCGTACCGGGCCGTGATGCAGCCAGTCGGGATGCTCTCAGTCGTGCCCCTGTAGAAAGTCCTGAGGATTTGGGGACCCCCACACCAAACTTCCTCAACCGTCTGAGGTGGAAGAGACGCTGTTGTGCCTTTCTCACTGCACAGCCGGTGTGGACAGACCGGGTGAGATCCTCGGTGATGTGGATGCCGAGGGACCTAAAGCTGTTCACCCTCTCAACCCCAGCTCCATCGATGTCAATAGTGCCTGGACCAGCACCATATTGTGTCACTTTAAGTTGAGGAATTTGCTGTTTCGTAGCAGCAGTAGGGCGCAAGACAGCAAAATTACTAAGAGTGACTATCAGGGGCCACTCCATTGGCCAGGCTGTGTCCTGGCTGTCTAGATACGCAAGCCCGGGCAGTACGGTACAGAGAGCGAGCTGTTTCCCGTGTGGCAGGCTCCCCCGCTCAGCACAACGATCTGGACCTAGTTCTGCTTAAGGGAATTGAGTCTAGTAGTTTCATAATGACCACCACCCCCCACCCCGCCCGTTCCACACCTACCAAAAACAGTCCCAAAGCCACGACCGCCCAGATGATAAAACTGCGGAAATTCCTCTTCAGCGCCAAGAGGTCAAAAGCGATCGGCAACCTGACGGGGTGGGGGGGGGAGGTGGTGGAGAAAAAAGACAAGTTATCAGATTAACGACGAGACCAGAAAAACAACATCAAGAGGGCTTAGAAAACAGACGCAGAAAACCGTTGCCCCCCCCCCCCCCCACAATCAGCGGGGCAGCACAGCAACCGGAACGCCTCCGCGCACGTAGCCTCCGTAGCCCCGCAGATGGGATTTCCTGTCATTTGATGTTTCACATGGGCGCCGCACAACTTTCGGGCCTTGTAAGAGTTTCCTGCCCAGAGCGATGGCTGGCATGCGCCACCATGCAATAAAAAAAATACCAGAGGGAACGTTCGGGAAGACTGGGACTCGGTGGTGAGCACTTTGCACTGAACTGGATTTTCTTTTTGTTAGCGACACACACAAAATGCCGGTGGAACACAGCAGGCCAGGCAGCGTCTACAGGGAGAAGCACTGTCGACGTTTCGGGCCGAGACCCTTCGTCAGGACTCAGAACAGGTTCAATACCGCCCCCTGCTGACCGGGAGGATTCAGGAGAGTGGTCCCAACATCTAAAACAGGTTCAATACCGCCCCCTGCTGACTGGGAGGATTCAGGAGAGTGGTCCCAACATCTAAAACAGGTTCAATACCGCCCCCTGCTGACCGGGAGGATTCAGGAGAGTGGTCCCAACATCTAAAACAGGTTCAATACCGCCCCCTGCTGACCGGGAGGATTCAGGAGAGTGGTCCCAACATCTAAAACAGGTTCAATACTGCCCCCTGCTGACCGGGAGTGTGAGGAGGATTCAGGAGAGTGGTCCCAACATCTAAAACAGGTTCAATACCGCCCCCTGCTGACCGGGAGGATTCAGAAGAGTGGTCCCAACATCTAAAACAGGTTCAATACCGCCCCCTGCTGACCGGGAGGATTCAGGAGAGTGGTCCCAACATCTAAAACAGGTTCAATACCACCCCTGCTGACCGGGAGGATTCAGGAGAGTGGTCCCAACATCTAAAACAGGTTCAATACCGCCCCCTGCTGACCGGGAGGATTCAGGAGAGTGGTCCCAACATCTAAAACAGGTTCAATACCGCCCCCTGCTGACCGGGAGGATTCAGAAGAGTGGTCCAACATCTAAAACAGGTTCAATACCGCCCCCTGCTGACCGGGAGGATTCAGGAGAGTGGTCCCAACATCTAAAACAGGTTCAATACCACCCCCTGTTGACCGGGAGGATTCAGGAGAGTGGTCCCAACATCTAAAACAGGTTCAATACCGCCCCCTGCTGACCGGGAGGATTCAGAAGAGTGGTCCCAACATCTAAAACAGGTTCAATACCGCCCCCTGCTGACCGGGAGGATTCAGGAGAGTGGTCCCAACATCTAAAACAGGTTCAATACCACCCCCTGTTGACCGGGAGGATTCAGGAGAGTGGTCCCAACATCTAAAACAGGTTCAATACCGCCCCCTGCTGACCGGGAGTGTGAGGAGGATTCAGGAGAGTGGTCCCAACATCTAAAACAGGTTCAATACCGCCCCCTGCTGACCGGGAGTGTGAGGAGGATTCAGGAGAGTGGTCCCAACATCTAAAACAGGTTCAATACCGCCCCCTGCTGACCGGGAGGATTCAGGAGAGTGGTCCCAACATCTAAAACAGGTTCAATACCGCCCCCTGCTGACCGGGAGGATTCAGGAGAGTGGTCCCAACATCTAAAACAGCTTCAATGCCACCCCCTGCTGACCGGGAGGATTCAGGAGAGTGGTCCCAACATCTAAAACAGGTTCAATACCGCCCCCTGCTGACCAGGAGTGTGAGGAGGATTCAGGAGAGTGGTCCCAACATCTAAAACAGCTTCAATACCGCCCCCTGCTGACCGGGAGGATTCAGGAGAGTGGTCCCAACATCTAAAACAGGTTCAATACCGCCCCCTGCTGACTGGGAATGTGAGGGGAATCCTTCATCAGGACTGACTGAAAGGGAAGATAGTAAGAGATTTGAAAGTAGTGGGGGGGGGGGGGAAATGCGAAATGACAGGAGAAGACCGGAGGGGGTGGGGGTGAAGCTGAGAGCCGGAAAGGTGATTGGCAAAAGGGATACAGAGCTGGAGAAGGGAAAGGATCATGGGACGGGAGACCTAGGGAGAAAGGAGCCGGGAGAAAGAAGCAACAAAGGGAGATGGAGAACAGGCAAACAGCTAAATATGTCAGGGATAGGGTAAGAAGGGGAGGAGGGGCATTAACGGAAGTTAGAGAAGTCAATGTTCATGCCATCGGGTTGGAGGCTACCCAGCCGGTATATAAGGTGTTGTTCCTCCAACCTGAGTGTGGCTTCATCTTGACAGTAGAGGAGGCCGTGGATAGACATATCAGAATTGGAATGGGACGTGGGATTAAAATGTGTGGCCACTGGGAGATCCAGCTTTCTCTGGCGGACCGAGCGTAGGTGTTCAGTGAAACGGTCTCCCAGTCTGCGTCGGGTCTCGCCAATATATAAAAGGCCACACCGGGAGCACCGGACACAGTATACCACACCAGCCGACTCACAGGTGAAGTGTCGCCTCACCCGGAAGGACTGTCTGGGGCCCTGAATGGTGGTGAGGGAGGAAGTGTAAGGGCAGGTGTAGCACTTGTTCCATTTACAAGGATAAGTGCCAGGAGGGAGATCGGTGGGAAGGGATGGGGGGAGGGGGGATGAGTGGACAAGGGGGTCGCGTAGGGAGTGATCCCTGCGGAAAGCAGAAGGAGGAGGGAAAGATGTGCTTGCTTTTTTTTTGTTGCTGTAATTGGATTAATTTTGTAAAACTGACGGTTTTTTTGTGTGAATCTGCTAATCTGAACCAACATGCCTGTGATACTGTGGCAAGCATGGTTTTCCACTGTGTGTAAGGACACTTGCGCATATGACAATAAACCTGACTAACTTCTTTGTGCTTTCAGTACACGTCCGGACAGACAGAGCACCCCAGGGTGTTCCCCACACTCCCCCGGGGGGACGGTACACGTCCGGACAGACAGAGCACCCCAGGGTGTTCCCCACACTCCCCCGGGGGACGGTACAACGTCCGGACAGACAGAGCACCCCAGGGTGTTCCCCACACTCCCCCGGGGGGACGGTACATGTCCGGACAGACAGAGCACCCCAGGGTGTTCCCCACACACCCCCGGGATGGACAGTACATGTCCGGAGAGACAGAGCACCCCAGGGTGTTCCCCACACTCCCCCGGGGGGACGGTACACGTCCGGACAGACAGAGCACCCCAGGGTGTTCCCCACACTCCCCCGGGGGGACGGCACACGTCCGGACAGACAGAGCACCCCAGGGTGTTCCCCACACTCCCCCGGGGGGGACGGTACACGTCCGGACAGACAGAGCACCCCAGGGTGTTCCCCACACTCCCCCGGGATGGACAGTACACGTCCGGACAGACAGAGCACCCCAGGGTGTTCCCCACACTCCCCCGGGATGGACAGTACAGGTCCGGACAGACAGAGCACCCCAGGGTGTTCCCCACACTCCCCCGGGGGGACGGTACACGTCCGGACAGACAGAGCACCCCAGGGTGTTCCCCACACTCCCCCGTGGGGGACAGTACACGTCCGGACGGTCAGAGCACCCCAGGGTGTTCCCCAACTCCCCCGGGGGGACGGTACACGTCCGGACAGACAGAGCACCCCAGGGTGTTCCCCACACTCCCCCGGGGGGACGGCACACGTCCGGACAGACAGAGCACCCCAGGGTGTTCCCCACACTCCCCCGGGGGGGACGGTACAACGTCCGGACAGACAGAACACCCCAGGGTGTTCCCCACACTCCCCTGGGATGGACAGTACACGTCCGGACAGACAGAGCACCCCAGGGTGTTCCCCACACTCCCCCGGGATGGACAGTACAGGTCCGGACAGACAGAGCACCCCAGGGTGTTCCCCACACTCCCCCGGGGGCACGGTACACGTCCGGACAGACACACCCCAGGGTGTTCCCCACACTCCCCCGTGGGGACAGTACACGTCCGGACGGACAGAGCACCCCAGGGTGTTCCCCACACTCCCCCAGGATGAACAGTACACGTCCGGACAGACAGAGCACCCCAGGGTGTTCCCCACACTCCCCCGGGATGGACAGTACACGTCCGGACAGACAGAGCACCCCAGGGTGTTCCCCACACTCCCCCGGGATGGACAGTACACGTCCGGACAGACAGAGCACCCCAGGGTGTTCCCCACACTCCCCCGGGATGGACAGAACACGTCCGGACAGACAGAGCACCCCAGGGTGTTCCCCACACTCCCCCGGGGGGACAGTACACGTCCGGACAGACAGAGCACCCCAGGGTGTTCCCCACTCTCCCCCGGGGGGACGGTACACGTCCGGACAGACAGAGCACCCCAGGGTGTTCCCCACACTCCCCCGGGGGGACGGTACACGTCCGGGACAGACAGAGCACCCCAGGGTGTTCCCCACACTCCCCCGGGGGGACGGTACACGTCCGGACAGACAGAGCACCCCAGGGTGTTCCCCACACTCCCCCGGGATGAACAGTACACGTCCGGACAGACAGAGCACCCCAGGGTGTTCCCCACACTCCCCCGGGGGGACAGAACACGTCCGGACAGACAGAGCACCCCAGGGTGTTCCCCACACTCCCCCGGGATGGACAGAACACGTCCGGACAGACAGAGCACCCCAGGGTGTTCCCCACACTCCCCCGGGATGGACAGTACACGTCCGGACAGACAGAGCACCCCAGGGTGTTCCCCACACTCCCCCGGGATGAACAGAACACGTCCGGACAGACAGAGCACCCCAGGGTGTTTCCCACACTCCCCCGGGATGGACAGTACACGTCCGGACAGACAGAGCACCCCAGGGCGTTCCCCACACTCCCCCGGGGGGACGGTACACGTCCGGACAGACAGAGCACCCCAGGGTGTTCCCCACACTCCCCCGGGGGGACGGTACATGTCCGGACAGACAGAGCACCCCAGGGTGTTCCCCACACTCCCCCGGGGGGACGGTACACGTCCGGACAGACAGAGCACCCCAGGGTGTTCCCCACACTCCCCCGGGGGGACGGTACACGTCCGGACAGACAGAGCACCCCAGGGTGTTCCCCACACTCCCCCGGGGGGATGGTACAACGTCCGGACAGACAGAGCACCCCAGGGTGTTCCCCACACTCCCCCGGGGGGACGGTACACGTCCGGACAGACAGAGCACCCCAGGGTGTTCCCCACACTCCCCCGGGATGGACAGTACACGTCCGGACAGACAGAGCACCCCAGGGTGTTCCCCACACTCCCCCGGGATGGACAGTACACGTCCGGACAGAGCACCCCAGGGTGTTCCCCACACTCCCCCGGGATGGACAGTACACGTCCGGACAGACAGAGCACCCCAGGGTGTTCCCCACACTCCCCCGGGATGGACAGTACACGTCCGGACAGACAGAGCACCCCAGGGCGTTCCCCACACTCCCCCGGGGGGACGGTACACACGTCCGGACAGACAGAGCACCCCAGGGCGTTCCCCACACTCCGCCGGGATGGACAGTACACGTCCGGACAGACAGAGCACCCCAGGGTGTTCCCCACACTCCCCCGGGGGGACGGTACACGTCCGGACAGACAGAGCACCCCAGGGTGTTCCCCACACTCCCCCGGGGGGACGGTACACGTCCGGACAGACAGAGCACCCCAGGGTGTTCCCCACACTCCCCCGGGGGGACGGTACACGTCCGGACAGACAGAGCACCCCAGGGTGTTCCCCACACTCCCCCGGGATGGACAGTACATGTCCGGACGGACAGAGCACCCCAGAGTGTTCCCCACACTCCCCCAGGATGGACAGTACAGGTCCGGACGGACAGAGCACCCCAGGGTGTTCCCCACACTCCCCCGGGGGCACGGTACACGTCCGGACAGACACACCCCAGGGTGTTCCCCACACTCCCCCGTGGGGACAGTACACGTCCGGACGGACAGAGCACCCCAGGGTGTTCCCCACACTCCCCCAGGATGAACAGTACACGTCCGGACAGACAGAGCACCCCAGGGTGTTCCCCACACTCCCCCGTGGGGACAGTACAACGTCCGGACGGACAGAGCACCCCAGGGTGTTCCCCAACTCCCCCGGGGGGACGGTACACGTCCGGACAGACAGAGCACCCCAGCGTGTTCCCCACACTCCCCCGTGGGGACAGTACACGTCCGGACGGACAGAGCACCCCAGGGTGTTCCCCAACTCCCCCGGGGGGACGGTACACGTCCGGACAGACAGAGCACCCCAGGGTGTTCCCCACACTCCCCCGGGGGGACGGCACACGTCCGGACAGACAGAGCACCCCAGGGTGTTCCCCACACTCCCCCGGGGGGACGGTACACGTCCGGACAGACAGAGCACCCCAGGGTGTTCCCCACACTCCCCCGGGATGGACAGTACACGTCCGGACAGACAGAGCACCCCAGGGTGTTCCCCACACTCCCCGGGATGAACGGTACACGTCCGGACGGACAGAGCACCCCAGGGTGTCCCCTGCCCCCTCCCGAGGCTTCTTACCCGAGGGCAGCACTGAAGGGCCAGCCCACGATGGCTCCGGCGGCTACTCCCAGCACGGCCACGGCGTTCCTCTCCATGAACCAGCCCGTCATCGCCACCAGGGTGGTGTACATGCAGAAGCTGCTGGGGAGGAAGGCTGCAACGGGAACCAGGGGCGCTCAGTCACTCTGCCCATCAGCGGCCGGATTGAAGCGCGACTGGGACCGCGGGCGGAGGCGAACTCAGCCAGCGCCGAGCCAGATTAAAACGGGTGGCGATATCGAGGCCCCGCTGGCCTCGTGGTCGGGGGGGGGGGGGGGGGGGGCCCGCGGTCACTGCCGGATCTGTCTGTGGCTTGTTTTATCTTTTTAACTGTTTGCACAACCCGTTGTTTATTCCCGCCCACCTGCAGTTTGACAGTGTCCTGCCTGCTGTTCGTGAATCCTATCCTGTTTCCTTTGCTTCGTGACCCTCCCCATCGTCCCACCGACCCCCGCAAACCTTTATCTACAGCAGCCAACACATTTCCATTTACAAGATCCTACAGGAATACTCATGGACCTGCAGGAACGGGCAATGCCTCTGCATTTAAAGGTAAGCAAAAAAAAAAAAACAACTTTCTTTAAGATGGTCAGTCAGTTCTGACAGGAGGGGCTGCAGACGATTTGAAATTTAGCTGAAGCAGAGGCCCCCCAACCCTCTTTGTGCCACCGACCAATACGAATAAGCAACGGGAGATGGTGGGGGGGGGGGGGTTCACCTGCCACTCGCTTCCACCACCTCATCACCGGCAGCCTATTGAAACCCGGCTCTCCTGAACAATCCTGGGGTCACACGTGAAACCAGAGCACCTCGACCAGGTCCAACCTTCGGACACCTTCACATAGAAACGTGGAAAACCTACAGCACAATGCAGGCCCTTCGGCCCACAAAGGAATCTCTTAAAAGACCCTATCGCATCCACCTCCACCACCGTTGCCAACAGCCCATTCCACACACTGACCACTCTCTGAGTAAAAAACTTACCCCTGACATCTCCTCTGTACCTACTCCCCAGCACCTTAAACCTGTGTCCTCTCATGTTAGCCAGTTCAGATCTGGGAAAAAGCCTCTGACTATCCACACGATCAATGCCTCTCATCGTCTTGTACACCTCTATCAGGTCACCTCTCATCCTCCGTCGCTCCGAGGAGAAAAGGCCGAGT